>NC_056741.1:799750747-799803247 GCF_019279795.1 Protopterus annectens
ATCACCATACCTTGGAATAAAAGAGAATATTCCAAGAAATAGCCATCTCAGACTTACTACATATACATTTCTTTTTTCGGCCATTCAGTCTCCTTGTTTCAGGACTCAGTCTAGTGAGTCCCGACATTTTAAGTGGTTATCCACTTGAACTAAGTCAGGGCACAGAAAACCATTCACAAGACAAAGAAATGTACGTATTAGAGTAGTGAGACCAACAAATTCTAAGGCTGCTGTAAGATCTGTGGACGTAGTCCCACTACAGTTTTTTTTTTTTTTTTTTTTAATTTTAATGTATTCTTTAGACTAGTAAATGAAGGGGTCTGTCTTGGAACCTTGTCAGCCAAAACATGGACTACAAAAGCAAATGTAAATGTAGTGTATTTAGGCAGAGTAGACAATCAGCCATCATGCTTTTGAGTAACTGTAGTCCTAATGTCACTACAAAAATGGTTATTGAGATTCTGTACCCTTTAAGGAAGCCATGTTTGGTGGAATCAGGGTATGGGTGTTGAGTCAAAAACAAGACTGGGATAAAATGGCAACAGATATGTTATTACAACAAGACGAACATTTTACAACAGGCAGACATCCCCATGCTTAATAAGGGTGGCATGCAATTTTCTAGATAGTAATATAGAAGCATTCTTCTGTAAGTAGGGAGAAGTTAAAACTGGTATCCGCGTAGAAATCACAAGGGAACAGAAGTATTTTTGCAACTAATGGAAAATGTTTTACTGCAGTATCATCTTTTAAGGCAGATATCTAAGTGGTAATCAATGCATGGCTATTGACTGCACAGTATTTAACCAGGAGAGCATGAATTAAGACTATAGCAGTGATGCCGAAATAATGTAAAAAAGAAGTACAAAAGGGTAACTGGTGTTCAGTTTCACAGCAGCCCTCTTGATCAGGAACAGCAGAGTGGGTAGAGTTTTTGGATTTCAGAAATGACAACTTTCTCTAAGGTTTTCCTGTTTTGGAGCTAGTTACAATTAAGAAAGGGAAGGGAATTGTCTAGCTGCAGTCAAACAGACTTTGGTGAAGTGGCTGATCATATTCCATCTAAGATAGTACTGCATACCTTATAACCACAACACCAAAGTCTGACTGCAGCTAGACAATCCAACGGTGTTTTCAGACTTCATTGATTACCAACCATACCACTTCTGCTCCTGTCTAATTGCCTTGGGGGTGTGTCCTGCATCCTCCATGTCAGCAGACGTCTCCAACACCTGCCAATGCCAAACTTATATATGCTAACTACACAGTCACACAACAGTAAAGAAAAATGCAAACTCCATCAGCACTGAAAGCGCTTTTCAGCAAAATTACCTTGCAATGTCTGTACTCACTGAAAATGTTTTCTTACACTACAGTGAAATTCCTGTTCATTGCTTTAAAATATTTAAAGTTTTACTGTGTTGACACATATAGAGTTACTACACTCTTTAGCTGTGCTTGTGCATGTAAGGCACCAGTTTTATAACAATTGGTGGTAGGTGCCAGGTTACAACCAATTTCGTACAACACAACCTTTTATTCTGTACTTCTGACCTATTAAAATGCTCTATTTATAGCATTTCTTTAAGTTTTGGTAGTACACCAAGATCATATACCATTGTAGCTCTAGCAGGTACCAACCCTTGATCTTATTCTATAGGACACATAGAGACTCCTGCGATTTGTGATTATACAATACTCCAATTTAACCTGTACAATCACATCTAGTAATAGCATACTGTCTATGTACTCATAGCTCATATATTATTAAATACTGTGGTTAGGAAATGGAGAACTTCCTTTCTCAGTATAACCACCACTAAAGTACAACTTATTTATAGATTAAGTTTCATGAGGTATGCACACTCTCCAGATTACCGATCAATTCAATAACAGCATAGAAATGACAACATTGTTGGGCATTTGGCTTGATCAGACCTTCAATATTTAATGGCACATTTTAAAACTCAAGTCTAAAATCAACTAGCATTTACAGTAACTTAAAGCCATTTGGTGCAATTTTTGCCAAATGCCTTGATGGAAACAAGAAAACCAGGTATACTTAAGTTACATATTTTTTTCCATAGTAATCTGACCACAGCTTCTAAAATATAATGATTGAAAATACATTTCTATCTTTAGAGTAATTGGTCCTTATGGACAATGGCAGGACCAAGAAGCTTTGCATTTCAGGTGGCAGTAATTGCAAATGATGGGTAAATGTCTGAGATGAAAATCTGGACCACTGAAGTATACAATAACTCAATTTACCACTCAAAAGTGCTGTGCAAAGATTATTACCAACAGTGTTCATCCCTGTTTCAGTGTACAGCTTGCATGCTATATGATTTATTCCTGCCTGCACGTGAATTAAGCAACCTTTTTAATTCACGTCTAAAATGAGAACAGTGAGACCTAACTCTAGCCAGACCAATCCTGTTGGTTTCAAAAGCTGACATTTAGTTTCATTCCACGTCAAGTACTTCTTACAGCCTAGCAGTGTGTGCGCTAATGTCATTCATCCATTTATACAGTCAGAGTTTGTGTGTGCTAATGTAATTCATCCATTTACACACCCAGAGTGTGTGTGTGCTAATGTCATTCATAAATTTATACACCCAGAGTGTCTGTGCACTAATGCCATTCATCCATTTACACACTCAGAGTTTATGTGCGCTAACGTCATTCATCCATTCATACACCCAGAGTTTGTGTGTGCTAATGTCATTCATCCATTTACACAGCCAGAGTGTGTGTACGCTAATGTCATTAATCCATTTATACACCAAGAGTGTGCATGCTGTAGTGGTATAAAACGCCCACATCCAATGCTAGATTAAGGACCTAAGGGGCCTGCAGATGAACTTTATAACAGACCTATTTATTTGGTGTGACAGTAACACCGAATTTCAGACTAGTCTAGAGTAGAAGAATCAGGAAATATTTCACACAAGCCCCCTCGTGAATCCAACCCTGCCGATAGTATACTCGAAAGTCATTTTTAAAGATAAATGGTACTTTTAAGCTGATGGACCCAGACATGTGATCTTCAGGTCTGTTTCTTACACCACATTCCCATCTGTAGGTATAAATGCACCGACTGTTTACCACCAACAGCTGCCACCACTTCAAAAGAACAGGGATACAGCCTCTGCAGTGTGGCAGCATGTTTTCTATAGGACAATGTAACTCTTCTGTCTTGGCCCGAATCCACGTCTGCCATCTGAAGTATCTCTGCTACTATCATACTGCTGGAGTGCATAGTAGCACTGATTTTAAGACGCAAACATTTCCTATATCAGACTTTAAAGTTTAGTTCCAGGTACAGTATCTTAAGAAAGACGGAAAAAGTGTACCTTTCTTCTAGCCTATCATGCTAGTGAAGCAGAAAAGACTTCAAGGAAAGCACAGATGTTGTGCTACTGTAAGAATATCTCAGTGTGGTGATACCCTCTGAATGAAAGGATCAAGAGAGAAACACTGATAAAGCATTATTTGTACAACTTATGACAACTAACCAAGAAGAACCACTTTTGTCAGTTTTCATGCCAATAGCATGCCTACCCTTGTGGCTTTGGAAACCATGCTGGCAAAATAACTATGGCAGCCAAAAGAGGAAAGTGTGAAGCAAGAGATCCAACAGTCTGTGGTTTTGAATTCTCCATTGACTGGATTCAAACTACAGGACCACGTGCAGGTCATGTTCTCCTTTTCTTGCTCTATGTGCTTCACCAAGTTACACCTGAAATGTTCTTCAACTTGCAGTACAATAAAATTCCCTATAAAAACATTACGATAAAATGTTAAACACTTCAAATATGAATTGTGGAGGGCAGAGAGAGGCCAAGACTTGAAATACTTAGAACATGAAGAAACACAAATTGGGTCAAGTAAGAGAACAGAGACATAGAGAAAGAAATCAATATTAATTAGAATACGTGACTAGCACATTGACAATTCTTACAGATTATAGACTTCCAAACAAAATATTCATAGAAACTCCTTATATGAAAAAAATCCTAAAGGGGAATTAAGCTAAACCTGATTTTTTCTTTGATGTACACTTTTTTAGAGACAAAGTTTCATTCTGTAATGGTCTTGACTAAACTGGCCTTCCAGTAACTCCAGTACATTCCTCCACTCCCAGTGCGCATTTGGGAATCAGTTTATAACTTGAATGTAGCAGAAAAAGGGAGGGACCTCTTCCAGCAAACAGCAACAAAGGTAGGACACCTGTATTCTCTCTGGAGTGCCTTTGACACAGCTGCCTTTGAAATGAATACATCTGACTAGTGTTTTGAACAAGTGTGTCTATTACCCAGGTGTGACTGACAATACACTGTTACGAGCAGCTATATTTAGGTGTAACTGGGAACAAAAACAGAGAAAGTACTAGTGGTCTGTTTTGGCCATCTGGGTATGCCTGTTTGTCTGAGACCTGTAAATATACTATTCCAAACAGCATTGCTTCCTAAGAAATAAAACAATTTCAAAACTGTCTTTTGCATTTGTACTCTGCTCATATCCAACCCAGTTTTGCTCCGTTTACTATAACACAAAATTGATATGGGCTTCTTCCATCTTCTGACCAGTTGTTGTTGAATATTTAGCATCTGATCAGATTACTTAAAGAAAAACTGAGACTTAAAAAAAAAAAAAAAATATATATATATATATATATATATATATATATATATATATATATATATATATATATACTTGAGTCTCCTCTGTCCAGACATGTGTAGGTTTGCACACCTTGCTGACAAAATGAAGTTTCACTAATTTAAATGAACCTGAAGTATGACACCTACCCATGTCTGAAAACAGTAAATTCTTTCACAAGGCTTAAATGAAATTTGTTTAAATCCTTCTCAACAACAAATCTCAAAAGTGGTACAGAAAAGCATTTATCTATGACTCAAAAGCTTAGCATGGGATGTAGCCTAAATCTCACACATTAAAAATGAACTGTAAACACCTGTGTACATCAAAGACACCCACGTATACAGGAAAAAAGCTAGAGATGAAACAGTAACAGTAATGGACTGTTTTCAAACCCCCTACTTCTGCTGAAGAAAAATGGCTTTGTAGTTCAGTAGAGCTTTTTATTTTGTTCACCTTCAGTATGCATCATTTTCTAATCGAAGCAGCAACCAGCTTCTAATCCTTTGTAGAATACGTAAGAGCAGTGAGAGGGTTAATGGACTCAGGTGGCCCTTTTCCATTAAGTATTTAAGCAGGGCACAGTGCCTTGCACCCCCTGTGCATCAAGCTCTAACACACAAGCCAATTAACTTAATTCACCGGCACCCTGCCCTTTCCAAGTGCTGCTGCAATTACCACAAAGCTCTTCCACCCTGGAAATGCGCGTTTAACAGCCCTTTCAGAGACTGTCACTGCCAGCACTCACTTCAGCTTGCGCCCTGCACTTGATCATTTCCTGAAGAGGGAGTCTGAGCACACACCGCAGGAGATGATTATAGCAGTATGGCACTGACCCTCGTTAGTCTCAAGGTGTTATTAACCTGGGACAGGTTCGAGCACTCAGCAAGCTCTCTTGACGCGAAAGCTCGGTGAGGGGCTCTTTAAAAGGTAGTAGGGGAACAAGCACACTGCAGGTACTGTTGGTAATAAGAACCCCTCCTTTACACACAACACACACACAAAATCACTTTCTCCCTGTCTCTCTTTCTCTCTCTCTCTCTGGAAAAAAAATGATTGCTGATTTTTGTAGCTATGCAACAGCCACCTGTGACCTTTTGTTTTAAGCCACATCAAAGAAACTGATCACAGCCCTGGCAAATCCAGAGCTAATATGCAGGAAGTCATAGCAATGAAATGAAATGCTGTTTCAGATCTTAACTGTTTACACAGGGCTTTTAGGGTTTAAGCAACATATGAATGGGAGTAGAAAATGCCAAGTAACCCATGACTTCTCTGAAAACCAAGCACTGTATTAACACCTTCACACACACACACACCCAAACACACAGACACACATACACACATGCTCAAAATATAGCATTACAGAGCAAGGTTTGCTCTTCAAAACCTTCAAGCAATAAGAGTGGTTAAGTGCTCAAGTAATGCTGTGAATTAAAGAATAGATTTAATCAAAAATAATAGGGTAGCTGCCTCCTAACCATGACATACATGTGGGGACTGTCACATCCTCAAAAAGGGCAGAATATTTCAGAATAACAGGTGCGAGTGATCACACAGAGTTGTTTTAAAACATTCAGTCATACCTAAGCTCCTACTTAAAGGTGGGATCTTTATATAATTTACGGAAGGTACTACTGCAGTGGCCACGTTTGGACAGTCAAAAGTACCAGCCAATTTTGCATATAAAAGAAAAACAGGAATAATGCAGTGTAGGTAGGACAAAACAAAGTTTCTAACCACAAAGAATAAACAGCACAATGAATAGTGCAGTAAAATATGGGTACACAATGTATGCCTTGTGGCATATCTCTGCTGAGATGATGATGCTTGGGAACGGTAAGCAGTCTCCTCTCACCTGAATATATGCCAGTCATACTGCTGATATCGATTCACAGAGCTCACCTGTGCAGTGAAACTTTTATACGTTAGCATGATTTTGCAGCGAAAAGTCACTTAACTAAGTACATTTTAAGTAGTGGAGGTGCAGGAAATTAAAAAAAAAGTGTTGGGATATTCAATTAAATCAAACATTTATGGACATTTTGAGAGACAAAGTTATATTTTAAAAGTCTCTTGGCATTTTTAAACAATCTGCCATCTATTAGTTTCATTTTTTTGTAACCATTGATTTGTTGAATTTTGCACCACCATACCTCATGACACTGGCCAAGATTGTTTTTATATGCAGTCAACGAATATAAGGTTCTTACCAATAAATATGTATGTATAATTCATGACTGTATGGACATTATCTAGCACTATTTTTTTTTTGAAAAAATTAGACAGTTTGGGAAGAGATGTTTTTATTTGATTCTTCACACATAAAAAGCATTTGTAGTTACAATAGATTTTTAAATTATATAATTTTACTATGTGGAAAGGTACTGAACATGAGCTAAAATGTTTACTGATTATTTGAAAACAACTACATCCTTTTTTAATTTTACTTTTAAATATGACCAGGACAATATGATTATTTTCATGTATTAATGTTAAGGACAAAGAAAGTAAATATATTAAATCAACTGTTTTTACAGGAAAATTTTTTTTCTAATTCTTATTCATACTATAACAACTGCTATCCCATCACTAGAGAAAAAAAAGCATCATAAAAGGACAGCCTGCTGCACCTTTAGAGGCTCGTGAATGATGATTACTACTTAGCTCCTTGGTAGACGTTATCTAAGTTAGTTATTGGATCAAGTAAGTAGTGACGTAATGCATCGTAGAATGACAAAGGTTTGATTGATGTTGGTAGCGACAACTTCCAAATGCCTGCTAAATCACACAGTGACTGAAATAGTTGTATGATAGATCCCATTCTGATTTTTACCTTTTTTAACATACAAACAATATTAGGTCACACATCATTAAAACATGGAACCTGTCTTTTTTAGACAATTTGAAGGAGAAACTGGGCAATGAACGCACCATTGACAGTATATAGCAGAAGTTAAAACATTAAGTTAGCCCCAGAAAGATCACGTGTAACCCTTAGAACAAAATCATACATGGCTAAATGTGGAAAATGTGCACACTGCTACTGCATAAATGATGGTTCCTATATGACAGTAAAGGAATATAATAGACCTATTGGATATCCTAGGACATTTAATTGTGATATGCAAGTGGTGGTATAAGTGGCAACATGCCTAACATGCCAAGCATTTTATGTAGGTAAGACGGTAAGGAAGCTGTGAGACTGGATATACCAACATTGTTATGATATTACGAACAAGAATATGAACCTTTTGCCTTTTGCAAATAGTCTCACCTGTACTACAAAAAAAAAAAAAAAAAAGCATTACGTTTTATTAATACAGTAAATGATGACAATAGAGGTGGAGCTTGGGAAGTAAACCTCAAGTACAGGGAACTTGTATGGCAGTTTAAATGCATCTGCAAAACTAAAGTTGAATGAATACATTTCATTTCTAAGAACAGCCAAACTTAAGTTCCATAGTAACCTTCTTTTTATGTTTTAGGGGTGAACTGCTGTATTGATAAATGTATTTAGTGTCGGATTTGTGCATGTACTATTAACTCGAATAGTAATATCTATTGCTTATTTTAAACGAAATGAAAATAAATAGCCTTTCCAAACATTGTTAACCAAAAATTATCTGGTTTATATGGCTTGTTATCAGTATATTTCGCAATATATGTTATAATGGTTACTTTGATGAAGTAGTCCTTTAACTGGGCATGTACAATACTACTGCAACATCATTAGACTTGTTTGTAAAGTGTATTTTTTTTTCTGGATTTGATTATAATAAACTCACATGAATGGATTCAATGAAAGTGCTTAATCTTTGTGAATAAAACAACTTACACCATGGGCTGGCTTCAGCATTTTATCAGTTTACTAGTGTGTGTTTACTCTGATAATACTGTGTTTTTGTGTTTTTCTTTTTTTTTTTTTAGCTTTTATATGGATAGAAAGGGAGGATTGTAGTTACTGTCACTCAATATCCAGTGTACGAAACAGGAGTAAGACATAAAAAAGCATACTACACTGCTTAGTTGGGTACTGGAAGGCATGTTAAGCTAAGGTAAGAAAGATAAAAATGAAGACCACTTGAGTAAGAAAGATCCCAGTTTAACACCGTTATACCATTATATATCATGACTAGATGAGAGAGGTAAAGGAAGGAGGTGGAGTGAGGGAGAAGGAAGCAGGCAGAATGCACGTGTCTACATATAAACCACCCTTAAACATCTCACCAAGGAGTGAATGCATAAACACCCTGACAAAGCCTTGGTCTGAGGTCAATGTAAGATATTTTGTGTATCTGCCCCCTCCGAAAGTAACATATCCTGACACCTACCTATGGTTGTGGAGAAGACAGATGCAGGACTAAAGAAAATGTATACATGACAAAAAGAAATAATTTTAACAACTATAACCAGCAGAACTTAAAGCTTGTACAGTATATCAAGGGATGCACACCCTGATTTAAAATTCTAAAGTCACATCTCAACTTGGTGGAAGACTGACATAAAATCACACTTACCCTTGAGACTCTGCTTCTTTTTCTCTTTTTCCTGGATTGATCAATACCTTAGTAATCCTGAGTGTTAGCTTTCATTTTACTGTGCTTAAAATTGATTTTCTAAAGAAAGTACAATTTGGACAGAATGTTTTACTTTGTACTAAAAAAAGTACAGTAAATGTGTGCCTAGCCATGTGTCTATGGTTCACTTATGTGAATGTGCAGCACTGGGTGCCTGGTGGGGGAGGGGTGAATGTATATTTGCTAGGGAAGAGAAACAAAATTCAAAAGTGTCAACAATTTACCTAAATGTTACAGAAAAATTAAGTAAATTGCCTTTTAGAGAACACACATACACATATTAATCATCTTTGATCTACGTATAGAGCAATAAGTGTGTTGAGACTGGCACTCCCTTTCTAGAAGACACGGTCAGCTACTGCTGTGTGACCTGTAGACATTAATGTATTATACAGTACATCAGACAGACTGTCCTATCAGTTCTGTAATCACACTGAAAACTATATTTACACACAATCAGTCTGTTTTTAACTTGGATAATCCACCACCACTGACAGTCATATGCGGTGGTGGTGCTGCGGTAGCGTTGTCGCATCACAGTTAGACGTTGCTCGTTCGATTCTCAGTTAGAGCATCTTCTGTGTGGCGACATGCGTGAATGGGCGTTCCTTCATTGAAGGTTGTGCGTTAGGCCCGGCAAGCCAGCACGTAGAACTCTACTGCCAATCATTAGCAGACCGGAGTTCCGCTGTGGCGACCCTTAACCGGGAAAAGCCGAAAGACACAAAAAACATAGCTATTTCTTACCCTTTTTAATAAATGTAGTACATTTCTGTTGTTGACGTTGAGCACAAGGTTTGAGATACTTAGTGCATATGCATCTGCCTATGTATGCAGTTATTCTTAAGTCAATGGTCACAATATAGTCATTCTCAGTGGCTGTACAACTTTGCATTGCTTTCTGCTCTGACACCTTTCTCAGTTTTATTTCTATTTCTCTTTTGATGCCTAATAAATTACACTGCTTAAATGAATAATATTCAAATTATCTTTGTCATGCAGAAACAGTTATTAAAAACTTTTCTGTTTTAGATTTTTGGTGCTATGCTAACAGTGACAACAGTTTTATACCTTGTACAGCTAAATGGATCTTTTTGTGATAATAACTGTAGTTTACCATTGTTACAAAGAAATATGGGTTCAATAATGTCTACACTAAGTGTACACAGTTCAGAGTGAACAGACAACACAAACATAACTCATACCTTCTTCCTCCTAATTTTAGTTTTCCTACTGATTTTCTTGCAGCCTTAAATATTGAGGGGGATTCATAAAGGTTACCACAAAGTGTAGACTGCATCTACACTTAGTGTAATCTTTCTGAGTGACTAGAAAGCACAAAAATGTGATAGGAATGTTCTTGAAAACATATCGTGTACACTTAGTGTATACTTAGTGTAGGCTTTATTAAATCTGGCCCAAAGTCTTTTTAGCCAATTAAATGTCTCAGTTGGTTAGTTAGTTTTAGGAAGTGTACAGAATGCAACAACTTCAGATTTCATTCCATCAAATTACATTATCACCTGACAGCAATACAGTACTGCTGGGCATGTCATATACTGTCTCTGATCACAATGCATTCATTATATGGATGGCATGCTAATTATTACTAACTGAACTGGCTAAACAACCTTGCTGCAAGGCACATGGTACAATGTTCCTTATTCTTAGTCTATTACTTTACTGCAGGACACACCACAGTGCTCCTTGAACTGACTGCTTTGCACGGGGCACAAAATGTAGTGCTCCCTGACTTAGCTGCATTAATTGACTGCATGATGCATGGTTTAGTACCCTCCAAATTAGCAACATAACATGATGCGTTCCCTATTATGGCTACACTGTTTTCTCCAAGAAGCATAAAACATTGGTGTTTGACATTACAGCTTCATATTGACTCATGTAATCTGATTTCATGGTACATGCAGCACATCAAAATGATGTGCCCAACTTCTCAAAACACTTAAAAGCTGGCCCTGGGTGTAGGGGAGAGGCTGTGCCTCTCACCTTCTAACATATATAACCATTTTCCAAATTCCACAACCATGGAGAAAGGGGAGATCCCAATGATGTGACACGTCTATGGTAAACTCTCAGCAAGTAACTAATTAGGAGTACACATTTTTTACCTTTCCATTAACTTCTACACAATCAAACCTGCCTGCAGAACAATAAGGTGTTATTTTCATTTTTTTAACCTTGAATCTCACAAAGTGAATTTCTTGTCATCCATGTCTTGAACACATAAGGTGGTTTTGACAGGACACCATTCATAAATAATCAATCAAAATCAATGTACAATCTTTTGTGGCATCCACCAAAATATTCCATAGTGCACACTCTTTACATAAACTATCAGTCTGCAGTGGTGCAGTGGTTAGAGTAGTCACATCACAGCAAGAGGCTTTCCGGTTCAGTTCTGAGCTGGGGTGCGTTCTGTGCGGAGTATGCATGTCCTGCCTGTATTCGTGTGGGTTTCTGCCATGTGGTCCAGTTTCCTCCCACTTTCCAAAGACATGCGTCTGGAGTGTTTCTCCCCAGGCCTCCACTGAAAATGGGATCTGTCCCAGTTGGACTTTTCAAATAAACAAATGTAAAATAAAAATAAAATAAATAGGTAAGTCGAGCTTTAGACCTCAGCTAACTTGTCTTGCTAGTGTTTTAATTTTAACAACGCTAGGTTAACCTTAATAGAGTTCATCCAACACATCTGCCCTCACCTCCCATGGAATTACTTCTGGAGGTCTCCAAAGGTCTTGTATGTGTTAAAAGGTCAGCTTCAACATGAATGCATACATATCTTTTGTAGCTTATCCAATAGTTTAGGTATCATTGCAACTCTAATGATCTCTTCTCTTTTAGATTTTTCAAATTCTTTATCATATTTCAGCAAATGGAAATAGTTTGTTTTTGTAAAACCTAAGTGCTTCCCCAAAAATGGCAGCTTTATCACAATGCAGCATTCCCACTTCCTCACAAAACTCATTACTCATTCCATTCAAGCAGTTATTGTATTCATTTATCTTCTTCAAGAATGTAGCCAGATAATTTTTCAAATTCTTATTGCTGTGCCTCCAGCCCACCAGGCCTTTAAAAAAATTGAGTCATCTCTCAAAATGTTGCCACCCAAGCACATAATAAATGAATGCATCATTTATTATCTGTTCCCTCTAAAACTTTTAAAGATATTTTTTAGATTAACAATCCTCTCTGTTAGCAAGCTATGAACTTACCATTGTTGGAGGCATTATGTTAGACAGTTGTGAAAATAATATAGCTTAAACATGTCAAAAGACTTCAAAGTGATACTCAAACATCAAATGCAAAGAGAATGCCTTCTATACTCTTGATCATAATGCCACACTTTGTATTTTAAACTTAATTATTTCATTTGACACTGATTTGTGCAGCTAGTTGAAGGCACTCAAGGCAAACATTCTTTTCTCCTTCTTGTAGAATACCGTAGAATACCGTAGTAGCCAATATTTCACCCGACACAGCCAAACTATCACATGTGAGTAGTTTAAGCTGCATTCTAGTAATTTCTTAGAGAGCGCCGTGTAGAACATGATTTCCAGCACAAATGACTGGTGCACCTGTATGAGTATCCATGTCCAATGCCTTATCATTCATAAGAAATGTGGATACCTTTTTGAGTATTAATCAAAATCATTGACAATTCAGTGTTATTTTCACATGCCTGCTCACCTTCCCATACATTGTTAGTATTTTTACCATGATTATTATTTCCAGTCTTGTCTGGTAACAATTTCCATTTCTATTTAATATTGTTAGTATAATTATTATTTTCAGAGTTGTTAAACATTGCCATACATATTTCATATTTTAATATAATTATTACTTTCAGTCTTGTCCAGTAATCATTCCTATAGTTCTTTAATATTTTTACCATGGTTATTATGTTCAGCCTTGTCTGGTAACTGTTCCCATACATATTTAATATTTTTACCATGGTTATTATGTTCAGCCTTGTCTGGTAACTGTTCCCATACATATTTAATATTTTTACCATGATTATTAATTTCAGACTTTTCTGGTAATGTTTCCCACACATACTTAATATTTTACTATGATTATTATGCTCAGTCTGGTAACCATTCCCATACATATTTAATATTTTACCATAATGAGTCTTTTCTGGTAACAGTTACCATTTCTATTTAATATTGTTACTATAATTACTACTTTCAGAGTTGTTTGTTAACCATTCCCATACATATTTAATATTTTACTATAATTATTATTTTCTGTCTTGTCTGGTAACCATTCCCATACATATTTACTACTCTTACCATAATTATTATTTTAGTCATGTCTGGTAATGGTTCCCATTCATATTTAATACTTTTAACCTGAGTATTTTCAGCTTTGTCTGGTAACCATTCCCATACATATTCAATATGTTACCATTATTATTATTTTCAGTCTTGTCTGGTAACTATACTTCACTGACAGGCTTGCTTTATATGTCCCACTTTTTCACAGCCATGGCATTTAACCTCTGTATAATTATGTTCTGTTAGAGAACGATTTCACTGTATGTTTCACAAAATTTACTTAGTTTTATGTCTTGTACTTCTTTTACATCTGCAGTCTCTATGCTTAAAACAACCTCCAGGAACTTTGGAAATGTTAAAATCAACTCAGAAAGTAGGTGTCTTTGGTAGGCATCACTGTGAATGCCTCTGATGAATTTGTTTCTAGATGCTTTATTCTGACTTGAACCTAATTCACATTTCATAGCTCACTGTTTCATTTCAGCAGCATCCTGCATCACCATCAGCTTCTGGTTTATAATAACTAAAATGAAATGTTTCTGCAATTATCAATGGTGTAGGCTTAAAATGTCACTTTAAAACTTTTTATGATTTATTCATAAGTTTTATGCTTAAACCTCTGAAACTGAACCGGGTTCCAAAGTATTCTGGACATGGATGCCTTTGTAATGTTGCCATGTGCTTCTCTAAATGAATGAAAGGCATTCATCATGAAAAATACTCTCCTCCATATATGCAAACCATAACTACATAGTTGGCTTAAATTACGCTGTTCTCATTTGATGCAGTAAAAATGCTGCCTCTTTTGTTTTATTTCTTTGTAAGTTATATACACTGAAGAAATTCACATGGAAGCCAGGCAAAGAGGTTTAAGCCAAGTTATTATAAAACTGATCACTTCTTACAACTTAACTTACCCTTGCAACTATTCATACATCTACACACAGCTACAGTTACTTTAAACAGTGGTGCATGGGTCTGTTTTTTTTGGAGCTTACAAACACAGTTATGTATACCACAGATTACAACCTAGATAAGCTTCCCACATTGCAGACAGTTGCAGCTATCCATTACACATGTGACAATTATGTCCATAAGTATAGAGTCTCTCTCCTCAAAAAAAAAAAAGTGTTGCATTGAGGACCTGTTGAGTTAGAAAAAGTGCGCACTTGAAACAGTAGCCATTTCAAATTGGAGCTCCTCCTCTGCTGTTTATTAAGTTAGTAGTTATGATATGCCTAAAATCGTAATTCTCAAAAGGCAGCTCCAGAAGTATCAACCAAGATAAAGCTAGTAATGTAGCATAGTACAAACAATTTTTAGTGTTATCAGTGCAGCAAAAACTATCTATAAGTAATAAATCATTGCAGCAAAACACACTCCAAGGAATAGTGCTGCATTAGTACAGCATGCCATCTAGTCAGATATAAACATTTGGGATGCAACTGTGCTGGTGCTTACATACATATATATATATATATATATATATATATATATATATATATATATATCTAACGCTGATCTTAAACCTACATTCATATCAGCTATTAGTAGAGTAAGTACACAGCAATGGATTCTAATGCCAGCAGTATTGAATCTAAAGCTATTCTAATTGGGTAGCCGAACATGCCAAGTTTGATTTACTGTGCCTAGAGAAAACTTATGCTAGACATAACACAAGCATAGGGCAAAATGACAGAATGTGAAAAAGATCCAGATGTCCTTTGTAGCCTGACTAATAATAATGGCTTCATTCTTCAACAGCATCCCACCCAGTCCTTTCAGCATTCATACATAAATTACTCCTTCTTGCATTGATCCTTTATTTCTGTTTAATTAATCTCTTTAACAGTTACTTTTTACCATCAGAGTTGTTGGAAATTGATGGAATGTACAACCGCTTCAACAGCAAGCCTATTGTTTCTATGGACCCTGATCTAAGGCAATGACATCACTATAGGTATTGACTGGCATTTTTGTAAAGATGAAACAGTTCAGTTTACAATACTGCTCCCTGTTAACATAAGATATTCTTATCAAAACTTGATGAACGGTTTTCCATTTTTTTCTTAGAATGAAAGAAAAGTATAGTGCTCTGTAATATAAGACTGTTAATGTAAAAGTGAATGGAAGTCTTTTGCATACAATTTAACTGTATTATACCTGACAACAGAGCAAAAATCAAATATAAATTTTAATGTTAGAAAGTGCAAAACTTTTTTAGTCATTTTTGTCAAACTTCCATTCCCAGTAGATTACCTCTCAAATTATGGAAAGCAGTGGCAAAATGTGAAATATCTCTTCAGAATAAGAGGGGAATACGAATAATAGTCCTATATACTTTCAAGACCCCAATGTTTGATTTTAATTGAATGATGGAATTTTAATTATCCGGCAGCATTTTGGCTTTAAAAACAGAATAAATTGCTGACAGATCTCCTCTTAATATAGAGAAGACAGTTCTAGCACTAAAGGTGAAACAGTTGCTTGTAAGCCAGGTGATGAGGTTGCATGATTTGTAAAGTTTGGCCCTGGCTCTTTTACTGCCAATACATGTATGCGCATGCTCTTGTGTGAGTGTCAGTGTGTGTGTATGTGGATGAGCATGCACATGTGTTTGTGTGTATATGTCTTTGTGTGCATGTATACTTGTGTTTGTATGTGTGTGCACTAACATAACTGGATACTCAATTAATAGGTAGCAACAACAAGACTTTATAATACTCGCAAAGGCTCAACCCCACTGCTGCCTCTTTTCATAAAACCTGAAACTGACAACTGAATGCATGAGATACGATCAGACTTTTACATAAAACATGCAAAATGCATTTAATAAAATTATTAAAGGTAAAGAACCAACACATAGTCTAGAATGCACGGAGATGTGAAATTCCTGAGTATTATAAACACCTGTTAAAGCTGCACAGTGAAAAAGAGAAAAGACAGGACAGAAGCAGATGTAGGCAGTCATTTTCATTTGATACTCTCATACTGACTGAGAAAAGACAGGGGACAGGTGAAAAAGAAATAAAATAGGACTCATTGGAAAACTGAATAAAGCATTGCTGGAAGAAGCTATGATTAAGGGTGGTCAGGCAGGCATCAGTTAGCCAAAGGTTCAGGTACGAGCCATGAGTTTGAATATCCAGGACGTTATGTGGCTTAATATAAAGTGAAGAACTTTCAATGTTACTGAAAGTCCGCATTTGCAATCTGAAGTACTGAAATGTTAAATTCTCTGCTCAGCGTTTTACCCAACTGATGGTTAGGAAAAATGGGAAAGGCTTCACCCACAGAATATTAAACATAATACTCCATCTGCCATCTATTCTTAAGGCACAGAAGAAAAGAAAGTGTATTACGTCACTGAAGAATGACTGATTTCCTGGCAGCAGCAGGGACTAACTGATACTAATGTTCTGCCCCTGTTAGAAAATTCCCTACATTTCATTTTTTTTATGTATCACCTGTATAGTTTCCCCCTCAGATACCTCTTAAGCAATCCCTAATCTCCATTAATCATCCCAAATAACATCTTCACCTGGTCAGAGCTGCTAGGCAGTTGCCCAAGCCAAATAACATGTTAAAAAGGACAGTGAGGTGTTCATGTCAGGATTGGCTCAGTCTGGACACTGTCATGTTGCAAGCATGCTTTTTTTTTCTTACGCTGCCAGTGCAAAAGCATAGAATTTAGAATGAAATGAAAGAATTACATTACGTTACATGTTTCATGGGAGGAGGGGACAGTAAGCATGTCTAGTCTGCTCTTTAGGTGTGTTCAATATTCTACATCACTTACTATCCTACCTTCTATCTTGCAACTTCAGCTGTCAAATGTCCTTCTGCATGCGTACATTTCCTCTCAACCACCTGCTCTGATAAATCATTCCCTGCATTCACAACCCTCTTCATGAAACAGTACTTTCTCATATCCATGGCGTGGCTGGCCCTTACAGTCTGCCTCCTGTGCCTCAATCCAACCTCCTACTCGATGAGTCTCTTGCAAAGCCAAATCCCCTGATTTTGTAACAAGTCAGCCTCTTACTCAACATTCAGATATGTTCACTCTCCAAACTTGGAGGAAAAATAGTCCTGAAGAGAGGCATTTCCCTCAAAATGGTACTCTAGCTGCCAGACAGAAATCTAGCTGGTATCCTATTGGGATTTCTGTTGTTTATGTACCTGCCAGCTTTGTTCACCACTGCTTGTTCTTCTTTTTGACTCATGATTTGGTCTCCGAAACTAGCCAGGATTTCTGGATTTGTATCCCGATGTCTACATCAAAGTGGAACACTCTGCCAAATGTATCACAACCATCCAGGTACAGTGCTACTCCCATCTCATACCCTTCACATCAATTCTGCAATTCTGTATAGCACTTCACCCTGAATTTAAAAACAAATTAGCAAGCTCAGCTGGAAACACCAGCAGCATCCCAATAAAGACATGCATAAAGCATAAAAGGGGTACACTGGGAATCTGCCTAACTAGACCCTTTCTCTGGCTCCATCTTGATTTTTCCTTGTTCTCATCAATAATTACTTTTATTGACCAAGAAGAAATATACTCTTATACCTTCTGCTTTTTCATTTTTCTATGTTCCCCTTGATTCTTCCACTATAAACACTTTCTGCTCTCAGTTCCTGCTTTTTATAGTGACCTACCCATTTGACTTCTATATCTACCTTTCCACGAGCCAACTTTCTGTGTGTAGTCTTTCTCCTCCTAGAATCCACTTACTATTCATTTACTCATTCATTTATTCACGCCAGTGTCTTTTTCTTTCTGATGCCCTATCATCTGATGGGAGGAAACCACACCTGTGTAAAACCTAGCACCACTCTCACATGGTGTGGGGTAGGCAGCATTCTGAGTAAAGCCCTTTACTAAACAGAATCACCTTTGTGGCCATAATTTCACTAGTCAAGTACATACTCTTCATGACAAAATGCATAGCCTTCATCTCATCAGCACAACATGCCAGCAACTAAAATTGCAGGATATAACTTCAAGGATGGTATCATACCAATGGACTTACAGGCAGTCTCAATTAGTGACTGACCTTGGAAGTAGGATATAGGCCATGCCTTACCCTAACTTGGGTATCTTACTTTGCCATCTAAGAGCACAATCATCAGAAAAGTAAAACTTATCTGTGAGTTAGTCTATCCTGTGTTCACCCAGAAATCAAAGCAGATTAACAAAGTAAACCTGCATTAGCCAGCTTTATGCTGATCAGTCCATATTACATAATGCTCACTCTCTCATAACAAGTGAAAGCTAATGTGTTGCTGTGGCAAAACACATCAGCATTGCTCCACCATAAGAAGCAGCCTCACAGGTTAGAGAGCAACTGCTGAGCCAATAGACAGAGCGACAATTTTATGACATAATACCGATTTAAAAGCAAACAACAGAAGGTCTGAAATACAACTACAACTCACAAATTGTTAATACTTTACTCAGTGCTAAAAATAAATACAATTAATCAACAGCAAGCATAAAATCTGTGGCAGTAAGAGACACTATGCAAATAGACACATATGGTAGATCTATAATGCAAACTGGGCTAATGGATGAGAAAGTATGTAACCTAAGGTACACAAAATAGTGGTTTCACTGGTCTGCAGCAGTTCTAAATTACTTAATGTGCAAGTGTTACTCAGAGAACTCTGGCAGTCAATGTACACCTCACAGCAGCTTCAAGAGGAAGTCAGGGGTAAGACTTTACGTGATTTATACTTTTTGAATGACTTTAGGTGATTTATACTTTTTGTCCTTCACTATGCATTTTGCTTCCTGTAATTCCTTTTACCCTTTAGGGACAGGAAATTTGGGCAAAACCAAAAATAGTGGGGGAGGTGCAAAATCAACACAAATGTTAAACATTTCTCTTATAAACTTGAAATCTTGCTAAAAATCAAGGCTTTGCATTACCTTGTATTTTTCTGAAGGAGATGTAGTCTGAAACTCAAAAGTATGTCATTACTTAGTGACCTCAGTGCTCAATGATTTGACAGAAAGAAACACACATCTTATGAGGAATAGACCAAAAATAAGAGGCAAAAATCTATATATTGTGCGAAAATCAGTACAGTTGATTTGTTTCCGACTAATGCAGCTATTGTGTATCTACATTTCAGGGACCATGTCTGGTGTTTTATCACTTCTATATACAGATGGAACCGAACCTTATACGTGACATGCCAGGTTTACCCTGTCCATTCAAGTTCAAGCTAGCAATCTAACAAATGGCACACTAGCTACATATTCTGAAAAGAATGGAGGTCTGCAGGACTGTTTTCAAATGTAGGTCACTAGTGTAGCAGACATATATGCTACTACTACTACTACTATATGCCTTCAGCTACACTTCTGATGTAACAGCAAGTTTTCTGAACTGGACTTCCATCAGCCTCTTGCCAGCCTTGGAGTTGTTAAAAATATAAATCAGCAATGAAAGTAAAAAGTATTTCAGTATCCACAGACACCGTGTGATGGTCAGCACTGCACCCCCTCCCCTTCTTTGATCTGATCAAGCAAACCTAAACAGAAGCTAGACAGCAGTGAAGGACTGGAACATCCCTCCAAAAAGCCCTTAAATTCACACATCTGATGATCTGATATTATTACAGCTACAAGAATTATTCATATCATCTCTTATACATTCAATTTCATATTGCTTATTAAAATTCAATAGAATCCAGCTAGCTGTGTTTGTTTGTGTTTACTTTGTCACGGTTTGTTTTATTTTTGTGTCTTTGGTTACTAATTTTTATTTCATAACTGCATTCTAATAAGATGAGAAAATATCTTTTCTCATAAATACAGAAATTATTTATATAGAATATATCGATAACTCACTTACCCTAGAAACACACACCATTAACAGCTTAAGAAAAAAATATTCCCAGCTACCAGTAATCAATAAAAAATCCATACTTAGAACTCTTATCTGGAGATAAAGGTAAAGCATTTTCAAAAAACTCCTTTCTATCTACCTGAAGCGTAAAATCATTCAGAAAATACCTAACTGCAGAAGTGCAAAAGAAAATTTAAGTGAGATAACATGTTCCCTGCTCTGCTTGAGAACTGATTGCAATGAAATTGATATACATGTGTGACTGCAAGATGACATAAACTCCTTCTGTGGGGGGTTCAGGTAATACACAGGTCTGTAGAATGCTGAATGAGTTTGGCAGGCGTTTGAATCCCAGCATTGTGTACAAATTTTGATGGGGAACTGGAAATTTACCTCTTGTCTGGCACCTATGTTTCTATTAGATAGAGGCGGCTAGTAATTGCTTTGACCACCCATGCTCAGGTCTACACATATTCCATAAAACAACCCTAGAGTATCAACCTGATAGATACATTTGAATACCAAGGCTACGATTAAAAAGACCCCAGCTATTTACCTAGTAATCGCCTATTAACCTATAAGACTGACAATAACTGAATCTGTTTTTACTGTTATAGAAGGGTTTATATTAATTTACCAACTGGGTAGGAGCTAATTTGGACAAGGATGATGGTTTAGAAGCAAGCAGTCATGTTTAGGTACTGTAGGTATCACTGTTAGTAGGTGTCTGCAGAGTAAACCACTTTTTATGGATTGCTGTGTAACTTTGAAGTAGAATATTTAAACTGAAGAGGTGTAGGAGAAATGCTCGTATTGTGTCTGAGAAGTCAAGCTGTGCACATGCTATTTTTGCTCCCAGTATCATTCTATGATTTCATGTGATTGTTTCTTGAATACAAGAATAAATTCACAATCCAGTTTGTTAAGCATTAAGGTCTGAGCCACCAACTTTTTCATTCTCTCATTCATATATCAATTTTGAAAAGCTGCTTTATCAACTTCTGGACTGGAAGGAGTTGGAGTGTATCCTGGAAAGCAACAGGCAGAAGACAAGAAACAATCCTAGAATGGCATCCATCAATCGGACAGCAGACAAAGGGTAGAAACACTCCTGAAGAAGGTGTCTGCTATCAGTCATAAAGTATGCATAAGGCAAGTAACAGTCCTGGAAAAGGTGTGTGTCAATCGTCAGGAAAAGGATATGTACACACACACACACACACACACACACACACACACACACACACACACACACACACACACACACACACACACACACACACACACACCTAAAGGTAATTTGAGCATCACTGTATCACATTCCTCACCTGCATATCATTGGGATGTGGGAAGAAAGCCCCGAGAAAGAAACCCTGTACAGATGCAGAGAGAACAAGTAAACTCTGCACAAGAGACGGCTTGGTTGGGAACCAAACCAGAGGACTAAGCTCTGTGATGCAGCAGACTGACTGCTATCATGCTGCACTATGTCTTCACATTAGAGATTAAAATATTTACTCATTTCACAATTGATGTGACTATATGGCTCTTTGAATATCATTATGCTCAATAAAATGGAGTTATAAATCTCTGGCAAAAAAATTAACATTTAAAAAGCTAACCCCCTTAAGGTTTTTGTCAATATGTATCCCCATCGTTGCTGTCAAATCATGCCAGTGCCAATCTGGTGTCAGAGATGCTGGAAGGGCTGGCCTGGGTGGCGGGAGTAGAAGACCTGCTTTGCTATCCTGGGTGAAAGAGTAAAGCTCCTAGGGAAGGCTCGTGGCCTTGCTTATAAAGCTTATCTGCAGTAAAGACATGGCAAAACATCACTTACAGGTGTGTGGATGTTCACACTCAGTGCATGCACTTGCTGTAAGATCAGATATTACTGCATGTCTTAATCCTTGGGAGGGTGCATAAGGGGAAAAGTATTCCTCCTACCTCCAAAGAGTCCACATCTGATGCTACTGCAAAGTAACTTGTATTCCCAATCTCTCCTATGCCCAGTGTATTGCAGTAGAGAACCAAGCCCATCATATCCCCATTCTGCACCAAGCAACCCTACTGGAAGTTCAGACTATGATGGCAGAGGTTTGCAGGGGACTGGAGATTGCAGGGCAGTAGCAAGGAGTATCTCTTGACACTGACTGAAGTTAAATTTTCTCATTTATAGTGACAATAACAAATGCTGTTTTGCTAACTTTCATAGCAAGCTAATTAATCTCAGGGGCTGTTAACATCAGTGTGACTTTGCTGACATTAGAACAATGTTCTGGCTTTTAGACATAACTCTACCACTAATACAAATGAGAATTTCAGCATGAGGACATAGTAACAGCACAATTCATGATTATCAGAAAAAGATAAATAGCCCAAGACTGAGACACAAAAGATTCTTTGGTCACTTCAGTCACTGCAAAATAATTAGAAACTTCCATCCTTGTCTGTGTTTGAATGGGCTTCCTTCTAGGTAGATAGGTGGAGGATAAAAAAATGTTTTTCACAAAATTAATCTGGGTTACTGCTGGCAAAAAAGTCATGTATGAAAAGAGAATTATTGTAATCCTTAGTCATTCAGTCCGAACACCCTGGGCATTACTCCCTTTCCCTGACATGTCTTGCTGTACTTTGTAGGGACTCCAGACTAATGAAGGGGGAGGTGTAGACGATGCTTGTCTTCGCTGTTTCAACTGTTGCTTTCAATAGGTCTGCTGTCTGGCACAACCGCACAGTCTGTTCAGCCATCTTCTAGGGCATGATGCAGATGACCCAGAATAAATGTTTATTGCCATTTTGTTTTACTTTCAGGATCAATCACTCAATCACAAATGCATCCAAGAATTAGGCTTTTATTTGTTAAAATTACAACCAGATGTGTTAGCAGTTTTTCTGAGCAATACACTCCTCACTCAACTGCCATTTCTACTACCCATGTGACAGATTGATGTAAATATTGCAAGTAAAAGTCAAGCAAGCTTACTGGAAATGGTTGTTGGTTTGGTTCCTTGCTGTCAGTCCAGCAGCAGTAGTCGATTTCCAAGTACATTTTTTTTTATTCAATCCATCCATATGGGGAGAGTTAAGCAACAGACATGTCAACCTTAAATATTTCTTTACAGAAACTTATAGTGCATTTTTATATTCCCTACACAACAGTCCATTTTCCAAACAAAATCTTATACTGTATATTTCATATTCCCTATACAATAATTCATTATTTTCTAAAGAAGTAGCTAGCATTAAAATAATAACACATCCCCAAAGCATTCATTGTTATATCTGTAAGCCATTTATTTCTAATATTAGTTCATCTATTTTTTAACCAGGTGGGTAGCGTGGTCAAAAGACCATTTTCTTCTATGACTAGGCCCCTGGGCAGAACTAAAGTAATTTGAACATAACAATGTTAATTAACAGTACATCGTTAAGAAATGAAAAATAAACATTTCTAGTAGGAACTTGCACTAACTTAAAGGTTCAGCTAAAACAGCATAACCTGCATTGCAGTTATGCATCACTAGCAGTTTCAGGTTATAAAAATCATGTATTACTCATGTTGTACAAGTGAAAGAATAATATTTGCTCTCATTTGGGACTCGAACCCTAGACCTCCAATATACCATGCTGATGTCACTGCTAGTGGACCAAAATGAATCTGTGTTGAGTTTTCCATTAACAGCTCTATTCTTTCAGCAAGGAATCCCACAGCATGGTGATCGACACCAAATTGCAAACTCAAATACAGAAAAGCTCTCTGCTTAGGCAGTATTAGAACTATTTCTCACATTAGTGAGAGAGAAAAACAGAGAAGCAGTAATTTACCAAAGAACAATACCAGGAGAAAGGTTTTCACATGTAAACAAATCATTTTAAGTAGCAAAGAACTGAGTTAACATTCTGTTCAATTGGAACATAACAGGAACAGGACTAAACTAGAGTAATTCTGCACCTAGAGCTATCGGGATACATGCTGTTATGTCTAGGATACAACATAAATTGTAATTCAGTAGATATTTCAGTGTAGAATGACCAGACTGCTTCTTTTCTTACTGAAACATTTATTGCCCGAAAGTTGGGAGAACTGTTTCCCTTACTGTCTGACTTGTCTAGCTGTACATTGTCAGCAATGTAAATCTACTATAAGGATAACATTAATTGTAAAAATACAGCTGCACTCTGAGACTGGTATTATGGACCTGCATTTAATTTTTTACATAATTTGTAAGAATAAAGGTTTGGCAACAACCTGAAACTGAAATAGCACACTTTCCCTTGCTAAGTACTTCTGCAGTCTTGGTCTGTTTTACTAACGCAACTCTAAAACAGTCAGAATCTTTATATTCCCAGTAAAATGGATTTCTCAGAACATTCCAATGCATTAATTAGCCTTCACTGCACTGCTAGCTAAAGAAACATTACGCACATGAAGTTGTCTGCCTTGCACATTTTTAGCATGTTAGAAAATGTGGGGTTTCTTTTATATTTAAAACTTTTTTTATGTGTGTGGGAAGTCCACCCATCCATAATGTTTCCCACACCAGAACTACTGGACTACTAATTTAGTACCTTTCAAGATCCATCCTTCTTCAGACCCTGACTTATGCAGAACCCTGCTTGTGTTAAGTTACGTGTAGTAACATTATGCTGATAAGGGGAAACTTTTACTCCTTACCCTTCTCCTGTTACATGTGTAATGATGCCACAGTACGGCATGCATACATCATACCTGTTACATGTGTAATGATGCCACAGTACGGCATGCGTACATCATACTCACTTCCTTTCTACTGAACCTAAGTAATCTGTTAGCTTGCATTTCATTGGTCCTACATCATGAAACACCTCATGCCCTAAGCTTCCGACAGAACAACAAAACACTGAGCCATCCTCAAGAAAAAAGTGTGAGTCACAGGCTGCTTCCCCCTCCTCTCTTCACATCCAGACTGACTTTACCAGCTTTAGGGTCATTCCAGTGTTAAATCTGTAGTTTGTCGAAACAATTTACAACTTAAAATAAAAACCATAGTCCTTTAAATCACATACATAATAATGCAGCAATATTTATGCATGCTCTGATGCCACTGAAAGTGGGATGAGAACCTAATGATGGAATTCCTGAATCATACAATGCATTTTTCCATTTTCCTGTACCAAATGTTAATGCTTGGGAACAACAAACACAGGTTTCTTATACCTGGTCAGTCAGTTAATGTCACACACCTGCAACTGTTGTTGTGCATGGTCTACCACTTGGACATGCATGAATAGTACTATTCCAAGCACTTCACCTGCACTTTCTAGCATTTTCATTGCACAGCTCTGTATTTTTATTGCATTCATCAATTAGTAGTCACCCACAGAGCTTTTCTTGCATGGTTTCCAATGAAAGCACACCTAGCCAAATTGACAACCTGGTTATCAAAACAGATTAAGCAGAAATGCATATATACATAAATACACACATACATGAAAAATGAGTAAAATATTCATCAGCACTTTCAGGTAGACAGTTTAGGGTGTTGTACATCACCTACTCAACAAACATTGTAATTTCACTTTCTCCTCTCAATGAGATTGTTTGACATGATAATGCTCAACAACATAATACACCATTGCATCACAATAAAAGACTGCAGCTGAATGTCTTTAGAAATCAATAAAAGCTGTAACATTAGCTTTATCCGTACAACTGATAGTACGTATGCACATATACTAAGAAGTCATGAATGCAAAGCAACCTACACCCCCCAACACAACCCAAATGACACATAGCACGCAGACTCAGTGTGCCACTCAACCACACCCAATAGGGCAAAACAACGTACCCAACGCACTAGTCATAGGCAACTATAGTCAGGCACACTGATGTCCCACTCACCAGGCTAAACAAGGAGAAGGTTACTGTCAGCTGCCTGTCGGGTGCCAGAATCCACCACATAAACCACGTACTCAGGTCACTCCACAACAAGTACAAATATGACTATGTCATTGTCCATGATGGGGTGAACGACCTGCAATGTACCTCCCTGGACTACATGAAAAGAGACATGGAAGAGCTCTCAAATCTTGTAGCCCAGGCAGGTATGACCCTAGCCCTGAGTAGCATTCTGCCATCACCCAGAATGATGCCGCAGTACAAGGACAAAATGACTGACTTCAACAATTGGCTAAGCTTCTGGTGCCATTCTAAAGGGATCCCGTATCTGTCTGCCTGGGATGACATGGTGTTCAGACCATGATGCTTTGCCAGAGATGGCCTGCACCTGTCACCCCTGGGATTCCGGATACTGGCTAAGGTTCTTGCCGCTCCTATAGTGCCTTTTTTAGGCAAGGTTCAAATGACAAATTCACCACCATAACAGGAACAGGCAAGCAACAACTGAGGGTGATGCTACTCAATGCTAGAAGTCTAAATCTCAAAATGCACTCACTCGAGACACTCCTTAAAATGGAGAACATCGATATCTGTGCAGTGACAGAGACCTGGTTCAAGGCTCCAGAGAGCACCCCTGCACTACCAGGGTATAACTCATACCACACTTTTCGGTCATGTAACCTGGACCAGAACACCAAAGGCAGAGGTGTGTCCATATTCATTAAGGATATCCACACCTCCAGGCTAGTTGCTCAGCATAATGCAGCCGAGGTTATCCAAGTGCAACTAACTCTGGGCAAAACTGCAATCCAACTTGTAGCTTGCTACAGATCACCCACCATGCCCCAGGATTCCCACTCCCCTTTTCTTGATGTACTGGAAAATATTAGGGTTCAACCAAACACCCTAAAAATGAGCAATTTCAACTACCCCACCATTAACTGGGAAAACTACTCATGTACCAACTCCTTCACTCAACGCTTTCTGGAATTCATAAACTCCAATGCCCTGGATCAACTTATCCACACCCCCACAAGGGGCAACAATATCCTAGATCTAGTCATTACCAATATGGGTGACTGGTGTTCCCCACCTGAAGTCAATGCCTTATTGGTCCGATCCGACCATAAGCTAATTACCCTAGATATCCACATCCTGCCTCCACCCCCCCATTAAGATAACCATGATAAAAAATGTCTCCAAAGACAACTTCATGCTTCTTAAGACAGAAGTGGTGAACTTCATGACACCCATGCAGATGGACAATACAGTTATGACTACTGAAACCTACACAATTGCACTTTATAAGCACTTACATGAGTGCATGGATCGTGCTATCCCAAACAGAACCAAGATGCTATCCTCCAAAAAAAGGAAACCAATCTGGTGGTGCCCTGCCATAAACAAACTGTACAACAGAAGGAAGAAACTCTTGCAAAAGAGAGTAAAATCCCACGAGTGGAGGAGCTCCCTGGTCAGCCTCAGTAAGAAGCTGCGATCCCTGATAAAATCCTCCAAAGTTAGTTACGAAAACAAAATCACCACTGATTCTAAAGACAACCACAAAGCATTCTATAGCTATGTCAAGAATCTCAATGGCAATACTCAGATCTGCTCAGAGTTACAGCACAATGTCAATAAATATACAAACCCAACTGATATTGCCAACATCCTGGCAGATAGGTTCAGTGTTAACTTTACCCCCCTCTCACCCCCTAAAGAGCCCATCTCTGTACCGGAAAAATGCAAAATCCTGTAATCACGGCTGCACAGGTAAAAACCGCACTCTCCAAAGCCAAAAACACAGCATCCATGGGACCAGACAACACCCTAGGCTGCGCTCTACATGAGGTACAGAATGAACTGGCACCCCACCTAAGTACCATGTTCAATCATAGCCTCACCTCAGGCTTTGTGCCTGCTGAATGGCGCACAGCAACGGTTATCCCACTCCACAAGGGGGGAGCCACCACGGACCCCGGTTGCTACCGCCCCATTAGCCTGACGAGCCTGGTCTGAAAGGGCATGGAACGTATCATCATGGAACTTATAAACAAAGACATTGGTAATCTCCAAACTCTGGATCACACCCAGTTCGGGTTTGTAAAAGGCAGATCATGACAGCTTATCTAGATCTTGCCAAGGCTTTTGACACCATCCCCCACTCTAGAAATATAGATAAACTCACTAAACTAGGTATAAATCCCTATGTCACAAGATGGGTTGCCAACTGGCTCACTGACAGAACCCACACTGTGAAAGTAGTAGACTCCAAATCCGACTTCAGACCAGTGACAAGTGGAGTACACAGGGTTCAGTCCTGGGTCCTCTCCTGTTTGGTATCTACTTCTCTGAAGTACAAGCTAACACAAAAGGTCTTTGGCTAACGAAGTTCGCAGATGACTGCAAACTAGGAGCCATAATCAAAACTCCTAATGATGTGGACATCCCACAAAAGGGCCTCTCTGAGACAGATGCCTGGTGTCAAAGCCATGGCCTCAAGCTCAATGCCAAAAAGTGCACTGTCATCCCCTTTGGTAAAAGTTCTGTACCCATGAACTACAACATAGGCGGTAGTATACTTAACACCGAAAGTGTGATAAGAGACCTTGGGACACAGGTGGACAGTAGTCTCTCCTTTGATAATCACATCACCACAGTAGTCAGAAAATCCTTCTACGTGGCACACCTCATCACAAAAGGTTTCTCATCCAGAAAAAAAAGAGGTAATTGTTCCCCTCTACTCATCACTCATTGGACCCATTATAGAGTACAACGCCCCTTTTGGTATGTACCTCACAAGACATCTACAACAACTGGAAAGGCTGCAGAAATACCTCACAAAGAGGATTGCCGGCCTCAAACAGATGCCCTACGCAGACCGTCTCAAAAAATTCCAGCTTTACTCCATCGCATATCGCCTACTCAGAGGTGATCTCTGCCTAACATACAAAGCTATGTCAAACCCAGAGCTGTTGGACATGCTCCACTTAAAGAGATCCCAGTCCCTCCGAGCTACATGCTCTTGGGACCTAAACCTTGTCACCACAATAAACAGAACATGCCGGAGGGATAGATTCCTGTCCCAGAGACTTCCCATACTCTGGAATAAACTACCTATCTATATCAAACAAAGCTCCTCATTAGCACTCCTCAAGAAAAATCTTGATGATTGGATGGGAAATAGGAAATTCACCCCAGGGATCACCTCTGTGGCTCTGCTCGACAGTGGCACAGGAAAATAATTTTCTTGGGTGGCAAAAGCCAGGGTACCTTTTTGGCTGGGCTTGTATAGGCCCCAGGGCCGATAGCCTAGTACCTACCTATGAACCTATGAATTGGCTAGTCATATACCTGTTACTAAGTGGATGTAGCATGCCATATACACTTCATGGTTTACCCTATGGTCAGTATATTTCAGTTAATTTATGTCAATTATTTTGTTAGTCAATTAATTGTACTAATGAAATATCTAACCCTAACTAATTGTAGTTTCAATGATTTTAAAGTGAAAAATACAACAAAACTAAGTTATCTCAGCACCCACACATTAGTTTGTTTACCAAATGCAGCACCTGATTTTAAGGAGTTAAGAAACATAGAACCGCATTAAGATCATAAAATGGCTAAACCTGTGGAGAGTGATCTAGTAAATTAGGTTGTCTGTAACAAAACAATGACATCGCTAACATTGATTGCACAATGCTGATGTGCTTATGTGCATGCTCTGAGGATTAACCTCAGAGCAAGCAAAATAAAAAAACATTTTTTTTGCTGGTGGACAAGCCCCCTGCACTCCCCATACCCCCTCTGCTAGTTATTTATTCCAGCTGTGAAATAGCACAATCTCTGTGGAGCATGCATATCCCTCAACCCTGGGGGTTGTCAGGCTCAAACACTTGTCCATCTGTTTGGTTGGCCAGGGCAAGTCACAGAAAAGATGCTGACAATAAGAACTTTTGATTTTTTCAGTAAAAGCATGGAGTACAGTTTTTATGTGTTGTAGCCCTTTAAGATGCTCTCTGCAGAAATTCTGAATGATAGCATATTGAACTCATTTTGCCATCATATGTTAAACTTTTGCTGTACGTTGCATATGTTTGCCACAACTGAATCCAATGTTAGAAGGTTGATTAAAGTTGGAGCTCTCAGATGAAGTATTCACCTTACATTTGCCTACCTTTAACATACGTTCAGACTGACATTACCAAAGGAATTATTTGGCAGAACTTCAATTATACTTGAGGATTCCCTACTGCTCACTGAATTACAGCTTCATGAGACTGCATCTGTCAAATTTCAACTTGGTGAAGCTGAGTTCCATGATTGCTGTTTTTCCATAGGAAATCACTGCTACTGCTGTTGTAGTTTCTAAGTCACTGATGAGTAAATTTTTCTTCCCTCGTGGAAGATTTCTTCTTCATGTTTGTGCAGAAATGGAGTTAATATATTTAAATTGGGGGGGGGGGGTTGCCATCCACATGTGGAATGCAGAATGGCTTTTCTTCCTTCAAAAAATCTGAAATTTACTTTTTTCATTGGGTTAAATTCCTGACATGTTGTGCTTGGTGATCTGAGTCCTCATTGAACTGCAACAGACTGAATTACAATAGAAGCAAATGTATAGGTGCCACTGCACAGCTAAAGACAAAGCAGTTCTCTTCACATTAAAATTCCCTCCTCTGTACACTTCTTCAGATGGGCAAGGCTGACTCTGGTGTGTTTTAGGAAATAATGCTTGCTATTATGTTTTGGTTTAACCTTCCTAATTAAAGAATAACATTAGGCAGTTTAAACTACATTTAACAACACAATGCACATATAATGCAATAAGCATTATTTGCTTTATGAGGTTAGAAGTACTCTTCCATCTTTCATGTTTAAAAAATGTCTGCAACAGCATTTTTAATGTTTTTCTATCACTTCCTCAGTATAATTAAAAAGTGTTTTACTTATTTATTAGCATTTAAAGAGAAACAAGGTATCTTATCTTGAATTTATGGGATGCAAAAACTAACTTCTTACACAGCTGTAACATTACTTGCCTTTATCTGCTCTCTTCATGTGAACAAAACCTGAAAACTCTTTGCGGCTGTGAGTCCTCTAATGTGCTGGAAATGATTTCCTTAGTTAATGGCATCTCGTTTTACTAAGCAGTTTATCATTTTCACCTTTTTTGCACAGTTTAAGAGCTATACTTTTTAATCCTCTTACTGAAGAAGACAAATTAGGGACTGTTTGCTCACGCTTTTCATTCTAGCCCAGACCGAGACACACCGAGGGACAATAGCAGGAAACAATTCACATGCACCTCTGGTAGGTTTTTTATTCATAATTTCACTAATCTTTCATCAGTTGGTCAAAATTACTGTGAATATAAGCAAATATTAAATATACTGTACAAATAATATATGAAAAGAGAAGTTTTTTTGATGATATAACTTGGTTAAGAAACAAAAAAAATGACACTTCTTGTTGTGAATATGTGAACTACACCATTTTTCTAGTTCATCCTAAAATTTAATACTCTGTTGCTTATTTCATAGGTTCATAGGCTTTTACTAGGCTAACGACCACCAGGGTCTTTATAAACCTAACCATGCAATCCAACAATTTTGTCTCAGACTACTTTGGGCATCTATTTTGTGGGGTGTGTTAACAAGAAGGCAGCTAAAGGTTATATGAGGAGAGGGTGTGTTAGCTAAGGGTTATGTAGGGGGTATGTTACTTGTGGATTATTGTACTTACTCTCCACTCTGTCCATCAGATATATGCTGGCCAAACTGGGGGTGAATTTGCAATTTCCCATCCAATGATCAAAGTTTCATCTGAAATGGGCCACAGATGAACTCTGCTTCACATAGAAGGGGAGCCTATTTCATAGCAAGTGGATCCTTTGAGACACATATCGGTCTCTCCAGCACATTATATTTATTTCACAAGCAAAGCTCAAGTCCTTGGATCTTGTTTTTTTGGTTCTGTTTGTTTGCAGATGTACATTTAAAAGCTGGCATTGCATTTATGTCAAACTTGAGCGCTGTAGCACTCGTGTAGTCTAAACTGTATCAAACTGCTTGTTACATTGTAGCAAGCAGTTTGCTACAGTTAAAAATATGACTTTTTTTAAACTAAAACATAATTGCTGTGGTGCTTGCGTAGATCTAACTGTAATAAGCAGACAATGTAGTGATTGGCTTATTACAGTGAATTTTTCTTTTTTTTTTATCTTGAGGGGGTGGAGTGCTGGTTCACAGTACTGGCTGAACCAGCTGTACTTCTGCTGTCACTTCCTGGGACCTGGATGCTATACCCTTGCTTATAAGTTGGGTGACATAGAACACATTTCTTACTATTTTAGCTAGGTATTGTTTGAAGGCCAGATTACTATCTACATATCTTCCCAGATCCCTAACTACCAGGTCAACTCTTAGGGATGTTTTATTGATGGATTCATTGAATTGCCTGGACAATTTCCCAAAAGACACCATAATGCATTTTAAGCACTGAGTTTTAACCTGTGACTTTGGCACCAGTCATTTCTCTGTGTTAGACTCTCTTGCAGGATGTTATTGTCATGGCAGAATTTATGATAGCTTCCAGTTTACAGTTATCTGCAAACTTGGTGAGCTAAAGGCCTTTGACATTAGCCTTGACTTCCAAGAAGGGGATGTCAAATAGGAGCAGGCCCAGCATGGAGCTCTGATGTAGTCCACTGGTAACCGATCTCTTGGTGGAGATGTTCTCACTAATCCTGACTTCTTGGGTCCTATCTGTGAGTCAGCTGGCAATCCAGTGAGTTAAGTATTGGTTTATACCTAGGTTCAGAGAGTTTGGCAACAATACCTGAGTGGGACATTATATCAAAAGCTTTGGCCAGGTCATGGTAGGTGGTATGCCCCATTTTCCCCCAGTCCATTGCTTTGGTGACCCTCCCAAAGAAGTCTACCAGTTTAAGTAGGCAATACCTTCCCATAACAAAACCAAATTGGGATAGAGCCAGTGTCTGTTGGTTGCCATTGTCCTTATTAATCATTTTCATGATAATTCGATCCATGGCTTTGCATGTTACACTTGTTAGACTGATGGGTCTGTAGTTCTTTCTGTCAGTTGATGGTCCATCCTTATAAAGAGGGATGACCACTATGGTCCTCCATTCACTTGATAGATACTCTATTTTACGACTGTAGTTGAAGAGTGCCTTAAGTGGTTCTTGATAGGTCATGTTTTAGAGTATTTAGGGGGAACTGGGGATACCGTCAGGGCTCGCTGGAAGCAGTGTTTTTGGTCTTAGGTAGCACCACCATGACCTGCTCTCTGATGATAGTTGGGAGATATGCTAGAAAGGATTTTATAGAGGTGGTGGTGGGGAGTGGGGATGAAGTTTGAGCTACATTTATCAGACAGTAAATTTGCTATGTCACCCTGGTCATTGAAGGTTGTGACATTTACCACCAATTCTACAAACTGCTGAGTATTACTTTTAAGGTTCTTGACATAGCTTAAAAAGGCCTTGTAATTGACCGTAGCCTGAGAGCATATTCTGGCGTCAGAACTGACTTTGTTGGACTTAATTAGTTCTCTTAGTTTCTTTTTTCATTGAATCCGAGAGCTCTTGTCTTTATGAGAGATCCTTTTTCTGATTTTCACCATGACTTTTTTCTTTTGTTATATACCCTGTTGAGGTAAGGATTCCACCAGATTTGTTTTTGGAGTTAGTTTTGGGCTTATTTCTGGTAGGAATGGCAGTCTCAGTGCAGCCATTTACATATCAGTATAGTTTCTGTGAATGATTCTACACAGGTAACAGTGTTCTCAAGGTTTGGGGGGGATGTTGAATTTTGACAGACTATCACTTAATAGCTTGCTTTAGAATAGTTCCTAACTGCTATAGGTTTAGCTGGTTTTCTGAGTTGATTTTTATCTCAAAACAAACAGTTTTGTGATGGAACCTCTCCAGTGAGGGTGTAACATAGATTGGGGGTGCAATGCTTACTATAGCAGTGATGTCCACTACCTGATAGTGTACTTTCTGAGTCTATAGAGGGGTAGTTAAAGTCACTCATAAATAGTGTGTTTGGTTTGATGGTGAGCACATCTAGTAGGTCTAGGTATGAACTGTGAGATTCCTGGGTCATAGAGGGTGACCTGTAACTAATTAGGGTATGGTAAGGGACTTTGCCTATAAGGATTAGGATGTGGATGAACTCCATGGTATCATCCCGTAGAGCCAATCTGGAATTGTATTTGTTGCTAATGTAGGCTACGATACCTCCACCTTTCATACCTGTCTGTGCTGCTGTTGGTCTAAATGTGTGAAAGCCATGGTAGCCTTGCATTGCTGGAGTACTTTATACAGCTTTAAACCAAGTATTAGTAATAGCACAGGTGTCTATATTTTCCAGAGTGAGGACAGCTTGGAGAATGTGGAGTTTCTTGTTTAGGCTTCTAGCATTGAGCAGTAACACCTTTAGGTTGCTTTGACAGTTTTTTTTTTTTTTTTTTTTTTTTTCTCAAAGGGTAAAGCAATGTGATCTGTAACCCATATCCACTCATGCTGATAGATACTGGATCCCATGGAGTGATACCAGAAACAATGCAATTTATTGAAATAAATAATTTTCCATTCATATTGTGGCATCACCCTTGGTGAATGTAGAATGCTGCTCAATGCAAGGTGTATACCTGTCAGTGACACACATTCAGAGTCATCCAGTTCTTTATTAGTTTAACCAGGTTAGTGAGCTATTTTAATTACCCTTTTCAGTTCTGACCCACAGTATTACAATTCAAATGCCATTTGATGACTGTAGGATGCATTAAGTAGTGTAATTACTAAAACTTTGTACTTTCATTTGAGGTACTTAGAATGCTGATACAATTTAAGTCAACAGAGTTAAAAACAAACATATATAGAAGGTTAAATACAGGTATTCCACAGAGGATGTCCAAGTTCAAGCATTAAAAGTTATTTGTTGGATCATTAATGCTGAGTACAATTAAAGACATTCTGGAAATGTAACAATAGTACATAAAAATACAAAAATATGTTTTCATAGTGCAGGCAAGTAAAACAGAGGAGGCAGATGATATACTCAAAAAGTTATGCTTCAGATTCAACATTAGTTTGCTTAATACTACAGCACTACTGAAGCACTGTCCTGATGAAAGAATTTCTGTAACTGCAGTTATCACTCAATCTCTCTTAAAGTTTCTTCCTCCTTTTCTAATGTGCATTCAAATGGTTGGTTTTGTGATTGTACAGAAAAAAGGGGGCATTGTTGCTTTAGTTAACCATTCTAAGCCAGCAAAATTCAGCTATCTAATACACAGGGGTCAACATGTAACTAAAAAAAAAAGAAAAAACAGCTATCAAGCCAACAAATGTCATAGGGGAAAATGCTCTTAAAACAGCATATATATTAAACTGACAACTTTGAACAAAAGTTTTAAAGTGAAATACTAAAATCACCAAGTTTGAAACACAGACAAAAACAGATACTAGGTAAGTATGTAAGCTGCTGAGGTCTAAAGACAGAATTCTGCTAAGAGAACAGATTTATCTCTAATTGCAGTACATTCACTATATCTCATAAATGCAGATAAACAACAATATATGTCACTGTGATAATAAACATTCAGAAAACTGTTAAGAGTAAAAAGCTGAAGCGAAAATATTTCCTGAAGGATAACTGGTTTACCAATATCCCTGTTGAGACATTGCCCTACAATCAGTTTTTAATTCCCGGAAACAAACTTTAGTCAAGCAAAATTCATTACTTAGACAAATACCACTGAAAAGGCTTATTTTCAAGGTGCACCTGAGAAATGCACAAGGTCAGTACATGCAAAGTAACACTATCTTACACATATTACATAAAATAAGAGCTATTCGCAGGAGATGGGAAAAGCTAAGATTGTTAATGAAGCCAGAAATGGTCCTTAAAATACACTGTTATAGAGAGGTACAACACCTCCCCCACCTTTAATTTGAAAGCAAAGTTAGGTAAAAAATAAATCCAAATCTTAAGGAAAACAGGACATTGTGTCATTGCTTATAAAGGCAGACTATCCAAAAGCTCTAATCCATTCTGCAAACAAGTGCTCCTATTAACAGAGAAATCTGATTACTTTGCTTTTACCTTTCCACAAATGTCTTTAACAGTAAGAGACAGCCCCAGAGCCGAGACCCTTAGAGTTTCCAAAATGCTCCCTGAGGAGTAATTGAAAATGATTAGCTGCTCTCACACTGAATGTACATGCCCCCTCCCTTACAGAAGTCGGGGGCACAGTGGCTATTCAAGTGAGGGAGGGTGAACCACACAAATGCATGTATTTATTGGATGAAACAATCTACTAGTTGACTGTGGACAATCATTATATCAATTTAGAAACCCTTTAAGCAGTTTTGAGTACTCTGATATCTTCCCAGCATCAATATCTCATTGAGAAAATTGTCTCTACTTTCTCTTCTTCTTCTTTCAGGCCAAAATAATAAACCTCTATCAGCTGGTCAATGCAGTCCATTAACAAACTGCCATATTAAATTTCCTAGAAGAAATGTCTCTCTCTTGTATTGGGCCTGTAAAACTGTCAATGTTTTTGCTTTTCAATTGATTTAAGGATGCAGAAGCAAGGCATAACAGAACACACAGCTGGTTTTCAGACAGACTTGCACTCCCCAACCCACCCAAAAAAATCAATGTCAATTAAAAAAGAAATGAGTGAGTTGCTGTCCTTACAAACAAGGATTCATACAAGGAGCTGGAAATTCAGTAAGTTGTCATTTGTGCAAGCAGCTGCCCGGAAGATCAAAAGTATTCTGTCAGCAAAGGGAACAAAGTTGACTGGCACATGAGAGCAAGGTGTGTGGTATCCTAAGCTAATGAACGCCGTAATCCTTATAAAAGCAATCACCATTTAATATGTCACCTGGAAACTCTGTCTACTGGCTATGGAAGATGTACAGTTACTGCTGTCCCGTTAGCAGTCCATATACAAAAAGGAGATGTCCGGTTAAGCTTTTATGATTTCTATCCATGTAGGCCTTTCGTTGCTAGCCTAACATGAGTGATGAATTATATGCTGAATGTATTACCCCTGAAGCCTGTTTTGTGATGTGGTAATGATATGCTTCTGCCGGGGTTGCTATTGAAGAATGTTCTGCACAAACAGGATCTACCCATTCAACAAAGCATAAGAAAACAAAAAATGTATAGCTCGGTGCTGAGCAATGTTGCATCCTACTCCATGAATCATGAGACAGGTTGATGTCACATACAAATGGCAGTTTAGTCAAGCTCACCTGTTGGAAGAGCAGGGGTGGCATTCTTCAAACCTGTGACCCATGCTCATCAAACAGAAAAGAACATTCAAGGTCAGTTTGTAGGGCAGAATGACACTCAAGCTTAACAGTGAAATTTATGATATTTCATATGGTCTCATATTCCTGTCTGTATTCAGAGGAAAGACATAATAAAGAAAGTCCCCAACAGCACGTACTCTTTGGGTACCTGTTTGAGTTGGGGGGGGGGGTAAAACAGTCAGTGTAATGGGTAATGTATCAGATGCAGCCACACAAATGTAAGTAGTGGAATACCCACCTTCAGAATAAAAGCAGAACTGGGCAGGTACTATGTTCATTGTTAATTTTCATTTGAGTTATGAAATGAATCACAAGCAGCTGCTGTTTCATTGTTCTTTGTATTAAGCTGGGCTCCTATTACACACCTTATTTTATATCAATGCAGTTCCCACTACCTATCATAACGTTGCAGTGTTTATGTTACACTACGGCATAGCTATCAGTTCAATGACATGGGAGGGATGCATGCTGTACTCATAGAAGCCTCAATGGCTGACAGGAAGCATACATTGACAGGCACAGTCCTACTGCACAGAAGATAAACTTTCTGATCTATTAATCATTCATTTTCGAGAAAAAATCCAGAAATGTTTCTAGTACACATATCAAGGAAATCAAGTCACTGATAGTGCTAGCATTTCTGTAGAAGGTCAGTAGTGAAACCCTGTAGTACTTATACATCTGGTGCACTTCCTGGTGTATTCCTGGTTAGGGCACTTTCTCTGGTTCTGCTCCTTGCTGGAGTACTTTCTGTATAGCTTTGTATGCACTTTGCCTACATCGGTTTTTGCTACTGTGTCCAGTTTCCCTCTACAGCCCAAATGCAAGCAGATTACTCAGAGATGCACGAGCATGCTCCCGTAGACATCCTGACCACTCATGTCCTCTCCTCCTAACTCCTGAAATGAGGCTTCTCTCTACAGACCATGCTTTCTCTGTCCTTGATGACAAACTCTGCAATCTCTCCCTTCTTTTTTTTTTAAAGTTCATTCCTGTTAACAAACAAAGGCACATTTAAGGACTCTAGGAAAATGCAACTGCCATCTCTTTCTGGTCATATAACAACCTCTTCATGCCCTACTTCCATCTACATACCTTGCTCTGATTCTACTTTTGATTGCGATTATTTCAGCATGCCATCTCTAATTTCCGGTCCATATATAACGCATGTATATACTGTGTTTTTCACTCACTCTGTGTATAATGGCATTTATCTATTGCCTTTACTCCTTCAAGCCAACTATGATATTCACTTTGTATATAATAATATTTATATATTGTATTCTGTCATTCACTCTGTATATAATGTCATGAAACCAATGTGTTTTCCCTGAGCTGAAATGGCTGCAGTGGGATCAGTGCTCTACTCCAGTTAACAAATTCAAAATAAAATAGATCAATAAATAAATTAAAGAAGATCAGTAGTATGAGTGCTCATGGAGTCAGTGGTTTTGCAAAGAAAGAGAACCTGCTTATCAAATAAACAAACAAAGAATTATGGCTCTTTTTACCATCTAGTTTTCCTTTCTTTGAAATTGTGATGGAGAAATGGTGCACACAAGGCTCTTCCTTTCTTGCTACATTAGAGTGGCTTCACTCATTGTTTCAGCTAAAGCCTAGAATGATTAATGCCAAATAAGAGAAAAAAATAAACTTTCTATATCCACACAAGATTTTCGACAAATGTCATCTAATATAAACTCTTGCTTCCCTTAGGGAGAAACAGCCTTTGGAATCTAGGCTCTGCAGTCTTTGACCTGAAGCAGTCATATTATTTATTCCATATAGAAATCTTTTCTCAGCATTAACAACCAGCTGTGAATGACAGAGGTACCCCATGTACAATCCTCATGATCCGACTTTAATGAAACCTTGATACCCCATAAAAACACAGTACAGTACTCTGCTGAATTACCACCAACTCTGCTTGTATATTTTAAATAAAACAGGGGACAAGGCTAAACAGGTGAAAGTACCTTTGAACAATTCCCATGCAGGTACCACCTCACAATTCAATCTTCCAACTATAACTTAACTACTTTGAACTGAGAAAGACCTCATCCATAATCACAGTACAAAATCTCCTTCATAACTAAAGATGAGGTGGTAAGGCAGTCCAGAAAATGACATTCATCACACTACATACTATGAAATAATGGCCATTGGGGACTCTTATGTAATAAGTTCTGACTGATGATGTCATGCTTGAAAATAAATTAAGCATTGGTTTGTTGGATTGCTAACCACCATGGTCCGAGAATGAAGCAGCAGTAGAGTCCGGCCAAAACAATATGCCCCTCAATTCCTGAACCATTTCCACCAGAGTGCCACATTACTCATTTCAACTTATGTTTCTTTGATCAACCCACTGCATTAAAGCACTAGCCACAATATGTTAAATATACAATAATTACTGCACACTGTCATTGTACGATTTCTTAGAAACGGCAAGTCTGAATCATTGTTTTGCAGGCTATGCTTGCTGTTACTCTTCTTCAGTATTTTGCAAATACTACTAATATCCCGGAGACGTCTCTTCTGTGAGTGACATAAAATACAAACTGCGTCTCTCCAATCCCGGATTACAAAAAACGTCTCAGTTTTATAGCCCTCAGAGAACAGTACAACACTCAGTCAACAGCAACATGAATGCATAACTTAACTAAGGAGCTATTCTCTCCAATCCCGGATTACAAAAAACATCTCAGTTTTATAGCCCTCAGAGAACAGTACAACACTCAGTCAACAGCAACATGAATGCATAACTTAACTAAGGAGCTATTCTCTCCAATCCCGGATTACAAAAAAGTCTTAGTTTTATAGCCCTCAGAGGACAGTACAACACTCGGTCAACAGCAACATGAATGCATAACTTAACTAAGGAGCTATTCTCTCCAATCCCGGATTACAAAAAACGTCTCAGTTTTATAGCCCTCAGAGGACAGTACAACACTCGGTCAACAGCAACATGAATGCATAACTTAACTAAGGAGCTATTCTCTCCAATCCCGGATTACAAAAAACGTCTCAGTTTTATAGCCCTCAGAGGACAGTACAACACTCGGTCAACAGCAACATGAATGCATAACTTAACTAAGGAGCTATTCTCTCCAATCCCGGATTACAAAAAACGTCTCAGTTTTATAGCCCTCAGAGAACAGTACAACACTCGGTCAACAGCAACATGAATGCATAACTTAACTAAGGAGCTATTCTCTCCAATCCCGGATTACAAAAAACGTCTCAGTTTTATAGCCCTCAGAGGACAGTACAACACTCGGTCAACAGCAACATGAATGCATAACTTAACTAAGGAGCTATTCTCTCCAATCCCGGATTACAAAAAACGTCTCAGTTTTATAGCCCTCAGAGAACAGTACAACACTCAGTCAACAGCAACATGAATGCATAACTTAACTAAGGAGCTATTCTCTCCAATCCCGGATTACAAAAAAGTCTCAGTTTTATAGCCCTCAGAGGACAGTACAACACTCGGTCAACAGCAACATGAATGCATAACTTAACTAAGGAGCTATTCTCTCCAATCCCGGATTACAAAAAACGTCTCAGTTTTATAGCCCTCAGAGGACAGTACAACACTCGGTCAACAGCAACATGAATGCATAACTTAACTAAGGAGCTATTCTCTCCAATCCCGGATTACAAAAAACGTCTCAGTTTTATAGCCCTCAGAGAACAGTACAACACTCGGTCAACAGCAACATGAATGCATAACTTAACTAAGGAGCTATTCTCTCCAATCCCGGATTACAAAAAACGTCTCAGTTTTATAGCCCTCAGAGAACAGTACAACACTCGGTCAACAGCAACATGAATGCATAACGTAACTAAGGAGCTATTCTCTCCAATCCCGGATTACAAAAAACGTCTCAGTTTTATAGCCCTCAGAGAACAGTACAACACTCGGTCAACAGCAACATGAATGCATAACTTAACTAAGGAGCTATTCTCTCCAATCCCGGATTACAAAAAACGTCTCAGTTTTATAGCCCTCAGAGAACAGTACAACACTCAGTCAACAGCAACATGAATGCATAACTTAACTAAGGAGCTATTCTCTCCAATCCCGGATTACAAAAAAGTCTTAGTTTTATAGCCCTCAGAGGACAGTACAACACTCGGTCAACAGCAACATGAATGCATAACTTAACTAAGGAGCTATTCTCTCCAATCCCGGATTACAAAAACGCGTCTCAGTTTTATAGCCCTCAGAGGACAGTACAACACTCGGTCAACAGCAACATGAATGCATAACTTAACTAAGGAGCTATTCTCTCCAATCCCGGATTACAAAAAACGTCTCAGTTTTATAGCCCTCAGAGAACAGTACAACACTCGGTCAACAGCAACATGAATGCATAACTTAACTAAGGAGCTATTCTCTCCAATCCCGGATTACAAAACGTCTCAGTTTTATAGCCCTCAGAGAACAGTACAACACTCGGTCAACAGCAACATGAATGCATAACTTAACTAAGGAGCTATTCTCTCCAATCCCGGATTACAAAAAAGTCTTAGTTTTATAGCCCTCAGAGGACAGTACAACACTCGGTCAACAGCAACATGAATGCATAACTTAACTAAGGAGCTATTCTCTCCAATCCCGGATTACAAAAAACGTCTCAGTTTTATAGCCCTCAGAGGACAGTACAACACTCGGTCAACAGCAACATGAATCCATAACTTAACTAAGGAGCTATTCTCTCCAATCCCGGATTACAAAAAAGTCTTAGTTTTATAGCCCTCAGAGGACAGTACAACACTCGGTCAACAGCAACATGAATGCATAACTTAACTAAGGAGCTAAAATATTTACAAGGGTTCTGTTTATTCATATTAACTGTATTTTATGCTAGAGGTTGGGCTAAATAATTGTGTAACATATTAGCGAACTCTGCAGCAATGCAACCAGTCAAAAAAATTGCTAACCACTACTGAGAATTCCCAACAGTGGCATAAAAAAAAAACTTGCTGCTGAAATTACGAAATCTGTGATCTCCTCTTTTACTGCACTAGTCCATTTAAATATGAAATTGCACAATCTTGCCCTCTTAACATGCACCTGTTGCTCTCTGATATGTCTGATTTCCATAGCTGATACATTTTGCTCCCAGAAGCCAACAGTACATTTTGAAAGCTTGAAAAAAATTTCTGTGTGGCTGCTGCTCCCTAGTTAATACACTATTCCTTATTCTAATAGTCACTTTTAAGTGCATTACAAAGATTTTAAACACTCTTTTTATCAACCAGTCAATGTACTGAAATTTTCTTTTGTCATCGTTAAATCAAAAACTGGAGGAACTCTTTTCCAAACAAATAGTATTCCCAGTTGTCTCTCTACTCCCTGTTTCCATGATGGCAAGAAAAACAAAACAATCGAAAAAATGACTCTTAAATAAGTTCTATATTTTATACTCTGAACAGCAGAAAATCAGGATCCGCAGTGGTGGTGCTGCGGTATAAGACGCTGTCCGGTTCGATTCTCAGCTGGAGCGTCTTCTGCATGGAGACATGCGTGAATGGGTGTACCTTTGTTGAAGGTTGTGCATCAGGGCTGGCAACCTGGCATGTACAAAACAACTGCCAATCATTAGTGGACCGGAGTTCCGCTGTGGCGACCCCTAACCGGGAAAAGCCGAAAGACACAACAACAACAGCAGAAAATCAGGAAACAAGATGGATCTCCATGAATACTAGCCTCAAAGACTATGTTCATAGGACCCTGGACTTTATTATGTACATGCAGTAATCATATTGGTAACCGTTTGAAAAGTCAGGACACACTAAAAAAAAGTCCTGAAACATGCAAACTGAATGGCCAAAAAAAAGGACTTAAATATACTAAATCTAAGATGGCCATTTCTCAGAATATTCCCTTTTCTCCAAGGTACAGTGATGTTGATACTAGCACGTGTAAGTGTGGTGGGGGTTCTGTGGGGCTTGGCCCCACACTGGGAGTGCAGGCAGTGCTTTCCCAACTGCAAAAAGAGCTATAAAGGAGAAGAGGGATGTTCGAGACTGCCCTTCTCCTGGAGTGCCACTTACTTTTTCTGCATGTTGGTACTCTGCATTTTGAGTGCAGACATTTGCATCTGAAGTCAATCATATCACATGCCCATTAAAAATACTCATCACTGTTTGACTCCATGCACATCACAGTCTGATTTACATCCCAGTAAGGGAATTTATGCTGTGCATTCTATTACAAGCATGTCCTGAGTCCGTCTAATATGATCTCAGTACCACCCTGTAAATGAGTTGTGATTTCTGAACTTTTCCCCTCAACATCTGCCAGAAACCTCTTTCTTTACATCACTGATAGCATTCAGTGCATAGAGATTTGATACATCTTTTAGGACTTTAGCAAATGAAGTGATTGTTTAGAATAGTGGTCAAAGGGCAGCTATATCTCCATCAGTCATAACATGTAGCCAGCAAACATTGTGCAGCTGGACACACTGTTAAAAAAGTAACAATGCCCACATACACTGACATTACCCTAAACACCTGCAGATCATTTACCACGCTGGGATTAGCATGCTAAGAACCTTACTTGGCTTTGGCTTTCTTTATGGAGCCACTAACTATCCATCTGTCCTATTTTAACTCGTCACTCTTCACTATTAGTTCATTACCATCCCTGACTAATTATCGCCTAGCATTCTCTGGGACAGCTGCTGTCTCACCTTCAATACATCGGCAATACGCCATGTCAGACACTATCAGGCCATAAATAAGTCTCTCCCTATCCCCCTCTGACATCTCCAGTAGTACTGTCACCAAGTTTACTTGTTATGATTTGTCTTTCTACAGAGCTGATGCAAGGTTACATATTGGTAATGTAGACGTTTTGTGATGTCTGTTATATTTTGTTTACCATAATTAACACAAAGTTTAATGTTTATGATGCAGGTGCAAAAGAGACAGTTATCCTGTATGAATGCAGAGAAAACTTAAATTAATTACAAAAAGACATGTGAAAGGTCATGTAGGTTATGCTGTGAAGTGTCCATGGCTCAAAAGAGTGTGCCTTTAATGCAGAGAAGCTCAGAAGGCTATTGGCTCTATCCCCCACACACAGACAACTGGGATTCATATTCCAAGATTAATGCTAATGTGCAGTGGGAGACTGAAAGGGGGATGGGCGAGGGCTACACTACTGCAATACTGTTCTTCCAGTGGTGCTTGACTTGATGATAACCTAGATGCATATTTAACATCCCATGGCATCTACTGGGAAAAAAAAGTAATGGGGGTTTCCCCTTGTGACCTGGCCAAGTTTCAATCTGTCAGCATAAATGCAACTGAAAGACTCCTCAGAGAAGAGTAAAAGTTCGGCTATCAAAATGCAATAAAATTATAAAACTATAATCACAAATAAATTACCCCGAAGATGATAACAGTAAGGTAGACACAGTACTATGCATAATAGAACAGCTCTGATTTCACTTGTTCAGATTTTACTCCAGTTTCAAACACAACAATGGACTTCTGTTTGTCTCTTGTTATTTAAGGAGTTGCACACATATTTTTATTTTTTTATTTGACATTTGGTAACTAGGAAAGACCGACCGGGTAGAGATTGCTTGTTTTCAGCAGAGGCCTAGGAAAAAAAGCTCCACATAAAGACAGACAGAGAAAAATAATTAAATACAGGACAATAAACAGTGAAAAATTACATATGGTAAAAAATATATAGATTATAAAAAATACAGGATTTTACTAGCAGGAATTAACTTGATTTTACAAGCAAGTATTAAACCTACAATTTAAATTGTGGTTGAAGGTGATGCAGAGTGAATAGATTGATTGGTGGAGGGAGAATATTAGAAAGACAGAGAACAGAAATGTGTAAAGGTAGAGAGTTCTAGGCTGCAAGGTTATAGACATTATGGTGAACAGAAAGAATATGAAGTTAATAGGGCCAGGACGATATTAAAGACATGACAAGATGATAGGTAGGAGAAGAACATAAGCATACCCAAGATTTGGAAAGATGTTCTTTAAGGAGGGACTTGAACGTTTGGTAGTGAGAGACTTGTCTAGTAGTTGGTGACAAGTTGTTCCAGAATTTGGCTACACAGTAAGAGTAGAGACTGAGGCTGCTGGACCTCAGAGGTTTATAGACAGACAACGTTGTTTATCTGAAGAATGTAGATCCCAATGAGGAAGACAGTATTGTAAGATGGCAGGAGAAACTAGGGGGTTGTTGAGTAATTTATGAGTAAGAAGTAGCTGGTCCATGAGTAGTTGCAGTGGAAGTTCAAGCCCGTTAAGCAGATTAAGAGATGAGCAGTGATGAGATTTATGAGGTTGGCCTGTGGCAAATTTTGCTATTTTGTTGTAACATTGGCTGAGTTTGTTTTTCAGGGAGGAGTTGACATTAGTTAGACTACGGGAGGCATAAAAAAGCAAGATAAGAGGCATGTGGTGGCAATTTTACCTTTAGTAGAGTTAGTTAGGAACTTTTTACCTCTATATAACATGCCAAGTTTTTGATTGGTCAATTTGATAGTGTTATTTATATGCAAGTCAAATTTGAGATTGTCATCAACAGTAATACCTTGGAATGAGGGACAACCTCAATTGCTGTGTTGTTTAGCGATGAGATTCTGAAGGTTAGTTTATTAAGAGAATGTTGTTTAGGAAAGAATAATAGGAGTTTAGTCTTCTCAGGATTAAGTAAGAGCTGATTATTGGTAAGCCAGGCTTCAAAGGAGTTAAAGGTGTCTTGTGTTAAAGTTTGTATTTGAGTAAGGTTGTTAGAAGAGCAGATTAGAGTAGAGTCATCAACATACTGGATTATAGTTGTGTGTTTAGAGACAGATGAAAGGTTGTTAATAAATATATTGAAGAGGAGAGGGCCTAGGATTGAGCCCTGAGGAGCACCAGTGATGACCGGTAGATAGGGTGATTGAGTAGAGTCCCATTTAATGGACTGATGTCTGTCAGATAAATAACTGGTGCACCATTTTAAGGCATTGTCTGTGCAGCCAAGGAAAGAGAGGTGAGATAGGAATCGAGGATGAGACACAGTATCAAAAGCTTTACATAGATCGAGGAATAGAGATGAGAAAAAAGTACCCATGTCTCTGGCTATATGACTCAGTAAAGTATAAGAGAGCTGCAGAGGTTCTATGTGCTGGTCTGAAGCCATTTTGGGTAGGATACAGTAGATTGTTTAGAAGTAAATGGTGGAGGAGTTATTTGTGACGCATTTTTCAAGAATTTGGGATAAAAGTGACAGTATTTCTATACGTCTGTGGTTAGAGATTTCAGTAGAATTCCCGCTCATATGTAGTGTGATAATGAGAACTTCTTCCAGAGGAATGAGATGTAGTTTTCATTAATAGATCTTTTAATGAGTATAGACATAGGGTAGGCTATGGCACTTGTGGCATGTTTTAGAAATTCGTTGGGAAGATTGTTAGCAGAAAGAGAGCAATATCTAAGTTTACTATGCAGCTGTTTGATAAGAGATGTTCGGACAGGTTTGAGGGAGAAAGGAGACTGGGAGGAGGTAGCAGGTGATGGGATGGTGGTAGATGTAGAGGTGAAGCTGTTGGTACTAGCAGAGATACTTTCTATAAAATAGGTATTGAATGAGGAGGTTGTAACTTCGTTAAAGTGGTTAGTGGAAAGTTGAAGTACTGAGTTAGTTCCAGGGTGAAAAATGTTTTTGATGGATTGCCAGAATTTCTTTGGGTTAGATGCAGAGGTTTGCTGAGGGTCTAAGCAATATGATTTTTTTGTCTTTGATGACAAGTTTTCTTAACTAGATTACACAGTTCTTTATACTGAGACAGGTTTGTAGGCGATTTTTTATTCCAATATGTTTTCCAGGTGTTATCTCTGTCACACCTGATGGATTTGGTGTGTGATGATAGCCAAGGAGAAAACTTAGATTTCATTCTTTTCCTTCTGGGGGATCTAGGCTATTTAGTGTATTCAGGAATATGGAGTTGAATTTATCAACTGCTTCATCTAGAAATAGGTATTTAAGGAAGGACTAATTTATAGATCTTAAGATATTAGTAAACATAAGTAGGTTAAAGTTAGTTAAGTCACAGATGGTTTTATATGCATGCTATTTGTGGGGATGAGAGACAAGTCTGGTGGTACAAATGGGATGATGGTCACTAATGGCATCAGGAAGTGTTGTAGTTTGACAAATGTGTTGGGGTGGGAGACTAAAATCGAATATATGACTGAGCTAGTCTGGTTGGATTTGTTGATGAAGGTGGGGTGATGTATTAACTGAGAAAAGCTAAAGAGATGGGTACTATTAGTGGAGAAATGTGTGGACAGTTTCAACCAATGTTAACATCTATTAGGATAATGGTTTCATGAAAAATGTTGGATGCCACCCAGGATAATATGTCTTCTAGAGTAGATAGGTTGTTGTTGGTGGAATGTAGAGGGCAATAATACAGATGTTTTTTGTGTTTATTTAACTTCATAGTTCAGCATTGTTGAAGGTGGGAAAAGGGTGGTTATGGAGGTAAGGAGAAAATGTGATGGATAGACTATATGGGTGCCTCCAGCTTTTTTATTGAGACAGTCTGACCTTAGCATATTAAAACCTGAGGGAAGGATTTCAGAGTCTCTGATGTGGGGTTTAAACCATGTTTCTCTGATAACAAGTATGTCAGAGGAGTACTGGGTAAGCCCAGCATGGAGCTCAGCGACTTTGTTAAAGATACTACGTATATTTATAGAGAGGAATTTGAGTTTAGTAAGACTTGAATTAATGTGACTAGAGGATGGTAAGGAAGTATTGTTTGGCCCTGGATTAGGATGGATATCTCTGCATAGGAGTAAGAGAGTATTAAACACGTGAAATAAACTAGTTTTAGTAGAGGAATTATAAGAAATGAGTTTGGTGTTAGGTAGGAAGGCTAGGACAGTCAAATATTTTTAGTTTGACAAAGAGTATGGGAGAGATTTGACAGAGGTTAGATGTAATAGGTAGGGAGTAATGACCAAGGTGGTGATGTAGAGGGGAAGAGTACATGGGAGACATAGACTTAGGGGGTACTGGGATAAGGTAGGATGAGAGACAAGAAAGACTGAAAATGAATATGGACAGGAGACTTAAATATAGCATTGTGAGATAGTTGGAGAAGTGATGTTGTGATTGTATAACAGCTGTGAGATATAGACACATAAACTGAAGGTAGGAGTAGCAAAAGAATAGCTTAATGGAGAGACAGTGAGTAGAATTGTGAAAGGATTTGTTGGGAAGTTGAGTTGGAGGGGAAGAGAAGTGGAGCAAAGATGTTTTATTAGAGGAAGTGTATTGAGTATGGTGGGTGAGGAGGGTGAAGTACTACTGATGTTATAAAAAGAGATGAAGTAAAGTAATATAAATGATAAGAAAAAAGGGGCTTGTAAAGGGTGTTAAATAAAAGAATGTAAGTGTGTTAGGCTGGTGAAGAAAAGCAGACTAATGGTGAGTTGGTGGAAGAAGAGGCAGGGGGAGTAGATGGTGTCAAGGGGTTGTATGCTGGAGTGATGGCTGGAATTGAGATGAATTGATATCAGAAGGGGAGGGATTTGTTTGCTATAAGTGCAGAGATAGAGGGGGTGTGTGGAATTTGGGGGTAGGGTGTGGGGGTGGTTGGAGTGAGCCTGCACTTAGCACTGGTGAATGATGTGGGTAGAGCCAGAGACAGGTGTCACATAGCAGGTAAGTCCAACAGAAACAATCTATGGAATAGCAGAGAAAAACTGCACAGCAGTAAATTTCTAGTTATTATATTAGAGGGAAAACAGAAAATACAGCAGGAATTTAAAATAAACTGTCACATTACTTATAATTTTTAGTGGGAGAAACATGGGAAACTTGGCAGGAGAAACAGTGTGAAGGCAATTAAATGAAGTGTCCAGGGAGATTAAAGGAACACAGGACACTGGGCAGGATAAGCAGTACGTAGGCAGAGTAGAGTTGGTGACTACTTGAGATTAAAGAGGGGGGACGAAAAGAAGGTAGATTGGTGAAAGAAGGGTTAAGAAACAGTGTGCTAGTACAAATGAATTCACTAGTATGGTTTAACTTTCAGAAAGAGGATATAGGTGCTTACTAGAAGTTCAGGACAGGCTTTTTAACAAAACTAAAGAGAAAGCTGTTGTTAAATCTATGCTGTCCTAAGGTATTAGAGGGCCAGCTAAAGATGAGATTAATAGTAGACTCTACAGTTTGCAGGTCTGTGCACACTTGACTACAACATACAAATCACTAGACAATGAGATATCCTAGGCAGGTTAAACAAATTAACAGAGAACAAGTGGTATACATTTGACAATCAGCAACTGAGGCATTCACCTACACTAGTTCAGTTAGGGCCCTTTGTCAGTAGGAATAAATAATTCAGTTAGTTGAGGTTTATCCAAGCCAAGACCGAGTCTTTACTGCCAAGGATGGTTGAAGTGCTTAGCCTGAGGCAGATACAGATGGGTCTTCATGGTTGGGCAGGAACTAAAAAAAGGACATGAAGAAAAAGGAAGAATCTAATAGGGGGTAAAAGGAAACAGTTATGTGTGAAGTTTTGGAAAGAGTAAGGGAAGTGGTTAGGGAAGGAAGGCACAGACAAGAACACAGGATTTATCAAGCATGAAAACAAGTAACACTGTCAGCAATGAAATCAGCACAAACATGTCAATGCATACAAATTCCCGACCCCAGGAAAGCATTAAAAATATGACTATCATCCATCAGTACTGCCTTAAGGAAGTATGTCATGCTCAGCATAGACACTTGATGGATTGAGACTGGTGAAGAGAGCAGCATGAATGCTATGCTGTATCTTAAGTACCCAATAAAGTATTATAGCGCATGCATCCCATGAGACTCATCACTGCACTGTAAATACCCAACACATCATGTATGACCCTTCAATGTTATCATACTTGCTTTCCATGTGACCAATGATATATTTAGCCCAAATAATCCAACACTACTTTGCAATACATTACTTCAACATGACCCTACTCTGTTATAAAACATGCCTCAGTGTGATCTAATACCCTATAACAATTCATACACCTAGTCCAAACCAAAATCCTGCACAGCACCACCCATATGACCATACACTATATTATAATACATGCACCTGGCGTGACCAAATATTTTTCGTATAATACATACACCCAGTGTGACCCAACATGCTAGTACAGCACAAGTATTCCATATGACCCAATACTATATTAACATAGCTGCAGACAATGCATGCACCCACTGTGACCCACCACTCCATTGTAACCTAATGGGACCCAGCACTCTATTACAGCACATATGTCCACTACAACTCACCACTCTGTTACAATACCCAGTGGTTCCAATACTGCAACACATGCATCTCAATGGGATCCAACACCCCTTTTTTTCTCTTTCTTCCACTGACCATCAGCTCTATTCTCCCAGTCATCAACTGGTCTACTCACTCCCCTTTGACACTAGATCAGGTTAAATGAGTAGACAACATTATACAACAGGTAGGCAGAATTTTAATCCTACCTCCCCTTATGCTAGTTTCAGCCTTGTTATCAAGCAGCCAGACTGTGGCGCAAACAGTCCCAACTCCATGGTGATGTGGCTATCATAGGTTTCCACACTTATGGGGTTTGTAATGAGGAACTATGAGTCTACACTCTTCCTTGCACAATAATACATCATCTCCTCTGTGGTCTTGCACTTTCTGATGTGGTATGCACTCCACTGTACTCTCCAGTAACTCCTCCCCAGCATGTAATCCCAATCCCTTCCTGCACAGTGATGAAAGTGGTCACAACCCATTCATTTGTCTCTCCCCTTGTTGGCTCATCCAGATTCAAGTCCACTAATAAATCTCCAGTTACCTGCTCTGGTGTTGTACAGACATAAATTCCTGAGTACAGCCCAGCTGACCCAGGCTTGTTTAGAGGCTCAGGTTACTGATGGGAGTAGTGATAGGGGAGGATGGGAGCGTTGGTGCAAGGGGAGGAGAATGGTGCATGAGTGCTCCCATCAGTAATCCCCGGTGGATGCTGGAGATGCTGATGTAGAGTATATAGTCATAAGAGGGGAAAAGGGTAGGGATATAGCTCATGTGCTGCAGAAGCAGGGCAGAACACCACACATCATCATTGCACATCTTCCCCTCAGGTGTGTCCATGCAACTATATAGGGTTGGGGAAAATCTTTAGTCCAAAATAAGTAAAAACCCTTAGCAGAAAGTAACGATGCCCCCCTCCCGACACTGTTAAGGTCTGCAACCAGCCCCAGCTTGAATCAGGTAAGCCAGGGGAAGTTAAGAGAGGAGGTTGGTGCACCTAGTGATTAACATGGGTTACAGAGGTAGAATGCCGGAGGATGACGCTGGGGAGTGCAAAAGAGCTCCAAAACATATCTGGTCATCTGGGCTTTAGGCAGTGGTCATTCTCTCTATAACACAGGGCTGATGACTCCATTTCCACAAGAATACATGTACTCACTGTGACCCAACACTATATCACAACACATTCATCTAGTGTGACCCAACACTATATTATAATGAGTGTATGCAATGTGACCCAGTTCTGTATTACAATATATGCATCCAGTGTAAACTAATAATGCATTACAGCATTTATCTAGTATAATCAGGTACAATTCCATAGCAGCCATACAGAAAAAGAAAACTCCTGTGACCGGGTATTTGTTACATGAAACCCACGGTAGGGTGGTTAACATATTGGACAGTACTGTATTTCTACAGATACATGTTTGAGAAATGTGTATTCCAGGGGAAAATTAAATTTCACAACTCTTTTTTAAGTTTTATGCTGCTGACAGAATGTCAAGTCTAAAGACAGAG